>NW_022995103.1:0-55091 GCF_008704595.1 Diutina rugosa
CGCCATCTTGCCGCGGGAAACGGGCCTCGCTTTTACTGTGTTCCCTCCCACTCTTCTATCCTCCCCCCACTGCTATGCCATCGCCCATCGCTTGTGTTTGTGTTTGCTGCACGGCGTGAAATACTTTTCGCGTTTTGCGGCGTGGTGGTGCATTAATCCCGCAACGTGCGCGCGCCTTCGAATTTTCCTAGTCAGCGCAATCCGCCCGCCAAATCCTTTCCCACTCCTCCAATGGCCGGCCATCCACGCAAATGAACTCCATTCCCGCCGAAAAGTACCCCGTTGTGCTCCCCTGAATCGCCACTATCGCTGGTATATTCGTTCATTTTGTCCTCTGCGCCATCCGCTTCGGGAAACCCCAAGTCCATCCGGCTGGAAACTGCCATTCCACTGCTCCAAAGTCCTCAATTAATTCGAGGAATTCACTGGAAATGCCACCGCCAAGTTTCCCGGTTGGTATTTCTTTCTGGCGGCGTACACAGGCGCTGCGTTGGCTTTTACAATTACACCTCGCCAACCAAGGCCATTCCACGAGCCAAAGTCTTCAATTAATTCGAGGAATCCACTGGGAGTAACCTGGTCCCCGTTGGTACGCCTTTCTGGCGTACACGGGCGCTGCGTTGGCTTTTACAATTACATCTCAAGGCCATTCCACGAGCCATATTCTCCCCCTGGCATCCCAGGACACTCCCATTCCCAATCGGGTAATGCACTCTAGTCAAAGTAAAGTCACTACCATACGCTACTATAATACATAGTACTCTACTCATTTTTTGTCCTGCGGAAAATCCCACTTTTACATTTGGGCTTCATATTCAAAGTTGTACTCAGTGCGACTCTATGTAACATAGGTCTTTGTGGTTGCAAATGTGCAGTTCGAACCCGGGCTACGAACCAAGTCGGCCTATCAGTCGCACTGAAAACGAACTTTTTTCCTGCACTTATACACTCCCAGAATCCTGGCCAATGTGAAAAACAAACCAACCAGACACACTCGCACTGAAAACGAACTTTTTTCCTGCACACACTCCCGCAAATGGCCATATCATGGCCCACACAGAAAACCGAACTTTCCTCCACACAAATACACAGATACACCACCTACACTCGCCTAAACATAAAAAACNTATCATGGCCCACACAGAAAACCGAACTTTCCTCCACACAAATACACAGATACACCACCTACAATCGCCTAAACATAAAAAACTCCAACGAAAAGGTAAACTAATACATCGGTGAGACTGCCTAGCCGCATCGACCTATCCGTATACCTCCCACCGTCCACCACCACCACTCTCCCCTACTAAAATCCAAAAAGTTCGTTTTCCCCCTACTAAAATCCAAAAAGTTCGTTTTCCCCCTACTAAAATCCAAAAAGTTCGTTTTGAAAGTTCGTTTTATTCTCACGCATTTTTCCAAATCGTCCTGCAGATTGCCCCCTGTTTTGTTAGCGCGCGCGAAGTTCGTTTTCTTCAAAAGTTAGTTTTTCGTCAACTCACGGATATAGATTGCCCCCTGTTTTGTTAGCGCGCGCAAAGTTCGTTTTCTTCAAAAGTTCGTTTTTGCTCAACTCGCGGACTTAAATATTATAGTCTACGGAGTTTATTAGTCGTTGTTTGACTGGTTATTTGAGGGTATACGAAGCTCACTTGCTTACTTTGGAGGACGCTTCGGCGGTATCGTGGTAGACAGTAGTGACAGGATCGTCTCCGGAAAACCTCACGTCTTCCTCGACGGGAGGCCGTTCGTGGTCTAACACTGGCGATTGCCGCTTTGACACGAAACTGAAAGGTTTGCTGAGACCTCGGATAAGCCATTTGCAAGCCCCCCGGACTCCTTTGCCCACAAAAAGACCACTCTTGATAATGGCATTCACAACCTTATCGATGTAGCCATTCTCCACAAGACTCAATCTGTTGTCGAGATAGCACTGCCACATCAACTTGAAGCCGCCGTTGCGCTTGATCCCTCGGCGGTACAAGAACCAGAGACAGAGCACAATCACCAGTAGCGCCAAAAACATGGTCACGGTGATGGTGGCAATAAACCACGGGGCATGGCGAAAGTTCTCAGTCGCAGGGCACGCCTTCGGTTCCCCTTCGTAAGGGAGGGTAGCATTAACACAATGCAGAGCCAGCAACTTTGTGTACCCTGTCTTTTCAAAGTAATACTTACCGAAATTGCATGCTATTCTGGATTCGTCACGAACGGCCCCTGGCTTTAGTTTACATAAACCGTCAGTGTCTCGTTCGTACCCAGAATCACAGGCATAGTCGTAGCTGGTGCACACACAACCATCCCGAGACCTTTCCACGCGAAAACGGAACTCTTGTCTATCGGCACACATGCTGTTGCGAGCCCTTCGGTTCCGGGTTCGGCACCCATCGAGCCGGTTGCGGGGCTTCCACTTCTCGTGTTCCTGGATCCGGCAATCGTAGCTGAACAAGCGGTTAAAGTTTACCTTAACAATCTCATGCTGCTTCTCGTGCTCCACGTCGAGGATAAAGTCGAGCATCAGGTTCCCTTTGCCCGGGACATGAGACACGTTTAAGTGGTTTACCATCACCGGCAAGTCCAGGAACTGGTACCGGTGCCACGAATCACCATAGTCCAATGAATACTCAAGTTCCCCCGAAGGCAGGTCTTTATTGGCTAACGCCACCACCAGCCCCTTGTTTCCAAAAGCCCAAAGCTTGCGGCCTTTGCCCACTTCCCTCCATGTATCACCGCCATCAGCCAGCATAAACGTCGCAATCTCGCCACTGTCCAAGTAGGCACCAACGCTCCCGGTGGCCACCATCATCCCCCCGGTGGAACCAATGGTCGGGTCGAGTGCTTGTCTAAACACATCGCTTTCGAAATGGAGGTAGCACTCAGAGGAACAGTTATATGTTCTGTTGAAGGAATCAGCGGACGGAGCTTTAATAGTGGTCCACTCAGAAACACTGTTGCGAGACACCATTGTCCGTAATCTCTTTGGCGAAACAGCTTGGTTGGCAATCAAAGTTTGCTCCCACACGTTTGACCGGAGAAAGTCAATCTGGTCGTGTTCGTAGTTGACAGAAGCTAGCATTACGCGGCCATTTCGCCCGTCAAGGATGTCCGCCAGACCATTGCCTCCAGATCTGAAATATAGCTTAGCTACTGAGTCAAGCAAAACTGCCGCCTCCGCCATGGTGCCTCGCTCATCATCGTTTTCGTAAAGTGACACTTCCCCCTTACCCACGGATAATTTACAATACTCAACCTCCAGTTGATCCCTAGCATTGTCCCACGTCTCAACGAGAATCTGGTCGTCATTGATCTTATACTGAACAACATCTCCAGCGAGCACACTGACATTCTTGAAGAGATCACCCGATGCCACAAGCTCCTTTCTTGTCGAATTCGTTTGCGGTCGCATACAGATAATCGCTTCGTCCCTATAGTCGTGGTATACTTGACACTGCTCCACTCCCAGGATGATCTTCTTGAAATTGCCGCCATAATCATTCGAATACCACAAGTCCATGACATCACGACCATCACCAGACTCGCAACTTGACCAGATTATGTCATATTTGGACTTGTATTGTTCTGTCCTATAAAAGAGAACGGTGCTCTTGTCCTTCACGTATCTCAGTGGTGCCTCGATTTTGGTGAAATTGTCAGCATCGACATCCAAAAAGTAGGTACTGTTCAGCCCAGCAAGCACCATGGAGTTTGAGCGCAGGTCATGGTGGATGCCCACAAGTGTGTCGTCAGTTTCGTATGACTTGAACGTCTCACCAGCATCGTGGCTGACGTAAACGATGCCATCACTAACGACAACCACATCATTGAATCTGACAATGTACTTGTCAATTGATCCTGGAATCCTTGTGCGGTGTGATGTGATCTTCTTTTCCAGACGATACCGAGAACAATTGACATTTAAATACTTGATGAAGTCATCGTTCGACTTTTTGCCAAGCTGGCATTGGTTCCCCGCAACTTTGCTCTTGATTGGAAGCCGTTTAGAATCGGAACCCTCGCACAACATAGTCATTTCGTCAGCATCAACTATGCAACTGCCGTTCCCAGAAAGCTTGAACCCGGAGGCACACTCGAAATCAACGTCGGTGCACTGAGACGGCTCAAACTCAATGAGGTTTGAATTGGGTTTCATAAAACACTGTGCCGAGGCCTTTCTTCGAGTAAATCTTGGGCGCTGTCCGTTCAAAGAAATTCCATCAGTCCAAGCATAGACCTCTTCAGTATCGCTGTCTCCACACTGGACCCCGTTGAAGATATTTGTAAAGTCAAATGCACCGTATTCAAATGCACTGTAGCCAGAGTCCCCTGTGATACAGACATGGTAGTTCAGACTGAAAAGGTTGATTTTTGCGGTGATTTCGCTGTCAAATTCAGCAGTTTCCCACACGTCCCCGTGATCAAGTGAGTAATAAATCCGTTTATTGAGATTGGTGGGCACGGCGACAATGACATTTCCCTCGTCAATAAACTCAACCTCACACAGCTCGTCAACAGCTGATTTCCAAGACATGCCTCCGTCACGCAGTACCCACAACTTGGGGGTTTTGTCATCTCTACCATTGGCGGCAAGGATCCCACTATCGGTAGCTTTAATCGTCTGAAGATCAAGAGCTAAGGTTTCAGGAGTAATGTCACTCCAGCTGTGGCCACTGTCAACAGAAAACATGGTGCGTGTCCCGTTCTCTTTCTTGAAGTTAGCAAACAACTGGCCTTTGATGGTGGGGTTCTCGATGGCTGAGGTGTTTGTAAACTCAGTGAAGGAGACCCCCGCCAGATTCAGAGCGAAAAGTGAGCTAGCTACCCCAACAACCAATCTAGGAGTCAGCGAGATGATATCGAGCCACGGGATGCGTAGGCCCAGCTCCTCCAAGTCATCGCCCAGAGTCAGGACCAATAGCGTCCGATACTCGTCATTTTCAGCTTTATAGTACAGCACTTCCACCACAAAAAACTCCAGCTCAACCAGCATATATTCCACATCGTAGTTCTTGGCGATAAAGTACTCAGTGTGCAGCTGGAACCAGTCGTCGCTTCTGATGACAACACCGTCAGCGGTGTTGCACACCACACTGCTGGTCACACCTCCCTTAAACTGCTTCAGCGACTTAAGAAATAGACATGTTTCAACCGGGGTTTCAGTATCCAATCGCTGCCATTGGTAGCCGCCATCGGTGGTATAAAAGTAGACATTGTCACGGGCTTTGTGCGACTCAGGATCTAGGAACGACACCATGATGTAGTTGGAATTGTCAGCATTAAAATGCACTTTCCCAAAAAGTAAGTCTTCCTTTTTCTCGAGAAGCTCCAATTTCGTCCAGTGTTTGCCTTGGTCGTGGGTGATGAAAATCTCGTATCTGGTAAACACAAACGCCCTCGAGCTGTTGTAGGTGTCCATTATCACGTCAGACACTTTCTTGACATTGCTTACTCGCTTGAAAGACTCGCCGTCGTCGAACAGCATCCATAGTTTGTTGTCTTCTGGGTAGTAGTCGATGCTGACGACATGGGAGGATCCAGCAAAGTGGAAAAACTGATAAAGCCCCTTCATCTTGTTATTCACCACCGAGGAGGGCTGGGTGGAGGCAAGCAGCGTCGCCGCTAGCACAAGAGCCCCAAGCGCCCTAAGCCACCTCATGCTTATTTACGAGTTTCCATCGCATTTTTTTCGTGGGGACAATGCATTTTCGCGCCGCCGCGTATACAAAAAATAGACCAAGAAGAACTAGTTTTCAGATGATGAATTTGTCGTTTCTCTGGAGATAAAGTGGCCAATCAACGGCGTTTTAGTGTTGGTGGATGATACGATAGAATTAGTTTACTAGAACTGACATTACTGTGGTTTGGTGGAGGTGAAGCAGTTTGATGTTGGTCGTTTCTGGGATAGTGCCACTTTTGGATATTTCCTGAAAATAGATGAGTAAAATGAAAATGAGTGTTACACGTGTTTGAGACAAAAATGAAAAGCACGACGAGGATACGCACACATTAGAGTACGATTGAGGGAGGTGTGAAATGCCAAAACTCAATATTAACGCTTTTGGGATATCCCTCCAGACAGCAAAAAGCGGCCCTAAAATTTTCATAACCAGTCTTTGGTAGTATAACGGTTAGTATTTCCGCTTGTCACGCGGGAGATCGGGGTTCGATTCCCCGCCAAAGAGCTTTTTTTTACGACAGTTAGCGTATCCATCTTGGTCTTCTTGGAGGTCTCGATGAGCCCGCCATAAAACGTGCGCAAGGCCTCCACAATTGTAGACAACTCACTACACCAAAATGCTTTTGATTAAATCACATCAGCACAGCATCGCCAATACAAAATTGATACTTCCAATTATTTGAAGTCTACTGACTTTTCGCCGTGAGTTGCAAATCGAGTTTTTTTTTACCCCTGACTGCGCATCGCTTTTTGTTTACCTTTACCACAATTAAGCGCGCAAACCATCCACCTACGTGTTTGCCGACACGCCATGGATAGCGATTTGATTGGCAGCCAGGTGAATCTACCGGGCACCCGAGGACAGGGGTACCTCCGTTACTATGGACCCATCGAGGGGAAGGAAGGTCTATTCGCCGGCATCGAGTTGGTGGGGTTTATCGCCGCCTTGCGAGGCAAGAACGACGGTAACGTCGGCGCCAAGCGCTACTTCGAGGTGTCTACACCGAAGTCGGGTCTTTTCATTTCTTGGGAGAGGCTACGGGTGGCAAACACTCATCTCCCGGCGTTGAATGCCGATGGCCTGATTGCCCAACTGCAGACGGGTCTTCCTCGACCACAAAGGGCATCGTCGTCGCTGCCTCCGTCGACCGATCTTCCTAAACCGGGACAGAGACTTCCCAGATCTCTGGCTCCGGGACTGAGGGTACCACTGGGGGTGAAACTGTTGCCCAAACCAGCGACGCCTCGGTCTCGACTGGTGACGCCAAAGTCAGGAGGACTGTCGCTGGAGCCGGGTCTCTTTGATGCCAAGACACATCGCATTCTGCCATCTATCAAAGACCATCGTCTCTATGATCAGGAGATTACGGAATTGAAAGCTCAGGTGGCAGCTAAGGACTCTGCTCTTTCTGAGAAGGAGACCATCCTCCACGACCTTCAGACCACCGTGGCTGAACTTCAGCCGTTGTTGGAACAATACGAGATGCAAAATGCCGAACTCTCGCGACGATTAGACCGGCAGAAGCAAGAGTTCAACCGAGCCCGCGACGAGTGGCGCGAGCTGGTGGACATCATGACCAAGCTGCACCAGGATAATGAAGAGTACTACGTGAAGCAGATCCAGGATCTCGAAGGACGCAGTCAAGATCTGGAGAGAGTGGCGGAGCTTGAGGCGGAGCTCAAAGCTGTCACTACCCGTCATCAAGCAGAGTTGGACAAGTTACGCTCTGAGCTTGAAGCCACTAAGTCGTCTCATAGCGACTTGCAACAAGCGCACGACCAGTTAATGGAAAGGCTGGTGGCTAACGGTAACGCTGATTCCTCTAAGCTTCATGAAGAAATTGCTCTGCTCAAGCAACAACTAAACGACGGGAGCGTTGATGACTTAAATGCGAAAATTAAGCTGCTCACGAAAGAGAACATCGCCATCAAGGAAGCTATGGCTGAAGCCGACCAACTGACACTAATCGAACAATTACAAAAGCAGGTCGGCAAACTTGCCAAAGAAAATAAGC
Source organism: Diutina rugosa (assembly GCF_008704595.1). Classification (NCBI taxonomy): domain Eukaryota; kingdom Fungi; phylum Ascomycota; class Pichiomycetes; order Serinales; family Debaryomycetaceae; genus Diutina; species Diutina rugosa. Next base: position 7,690 of record NW_022995103.1, read on the forward strand.
TTTTGAAAGAGGATAAACTGCTCGGCGAATCTGATTACGAAAAGAACAAAAAGCTCGCCGACGCTAATAATGCCCTTGAAAAACAAGTGCTTGAGCTTAAGGAACAAGTGGCCACTCATAGTCGCGAGTTGGATGAGGTGACACTGGCAAAGCAACTGCTTGAGACCCGCCTCCGCCAAGAGTTACACAGGCTGAATCAATTGTTGGCAGAAAAGGATACCCCGAAGGACGATCTGGAGGATGTGGCGCGCCTCGAGGCGAAGGTCGAAGAGCTTCAACATCAGCTTAGCATGAGACCATCGTTTGAAGACTATGCCGACGCCAAACGGAAGGTGGACGAGCTTAAAGAGCAACGGGAACGTGAGGCTAAAGCCAACCGGCAAGAGATTGAGAAACTCACGTCTCAACTCGCCGAAGCCACCCTGAAACTGGCCAAGCTCGAGTCGCGGGGGGTGCTGGTAGCCCTCAGTGACGACCATCCGGCGGCGACATCTCTGCCCGTATCCGCCGCTACCGGAGACGGTGGCGATGCCGATGCTCCGTCGCTACCGATTTATACCCCACTGCAACCTCTTGACCCCGCCGCCGGCAGACAAGACTGGTGTGGTTTGTGTGAACGTGACGGCCACAGTGCCATCAATTGTCCTTACGAAAACGACGTCTTTTAGCATAGTACTCCCGCTTAATAAACAGTCTGAAACAGTAGTTATGAAGTCATCATCGTAGTGATAGATGAATAAGCAATTACCGTGAATTCACTTGAATTATAGGACTACGAGTGCAATCGCTTCTGGGAAGTAAATAAACCAACTGGAAGACACATGCTGTCAGAAGTTAACAACATGTATACAGTCGATGAAACGTTTCCAGTGTGACTGAGGAGTCTATCGTTCGTGAGAGAAAAGTCACTGATGTTAAAGCTTTCAGTGAGTTATAATAAACCTGTAGCACTTGACAAGTGTCTAGTCAGTCCATAATCGTTCTGGCGTGCTACCCATAATCAATTCAAGAGACTTATACTCGAGCACTTGGGCAGGCATAGGGGAGCCATCTGATACCGCCGATAACGGAGATATCGCACACAACCTTCACTGAGACCTCCATTGACGGAAGTAAAGGGCCATTCCCATTTTGCCCTTTATTGTCGACCAGATAAATCATCACTTAGCCATAGTCCGGGGCAAACGCCGTTGTTATCACACTGGGCTCAGGAGGGTGGTGGTGCCACTTTTTATCAGCCCACACCTGCACATAGCTTTGGGGTTTTTTTCTGCCTGCACACACCCTTTTTGACCAACCAAGAGTCACTGAAAAACGAGCCTGAAAAAACTCTCTGTTGATTACCCAATGTTTAGAGCTTCGAGAATTGCCGTCAGATTGAACTCGACTGTGGCCAAGGCCTCGCCCGCGCCCCTCTCGCCCGCCTACGTCGGGAAGCTCCCCCAACGGTGGAACGCCATGCCCCAGGCCGACCGGGCGCAAATCATTGCCGACCTCAAGACGAGAATGGCGTTGCCGTGGCAAGACTTGACCCCCGCGGAAAAGAAGGCCGCCTACTACATCTCCTTCGGCGAATGGGGCCCCCGTAAGCCCTTGCACGGTCCCGGCGACGCGGCCAAGGTGTTCTGGGGCGTCACCGGCGGTGTCGTGATCTCGGCCGTCCTCTACGCCATCATCTTGTCCTTCGCCACCCCTGACCCCGTCTCGATGAACCGTGAATGGCAAGAAGCCTCCGACGAGTACCTCAAGTCGAAGAACGCCAACCCTTTCACCGGTTACTCGCAAATCCAATAAGTCATTTCATCACGCTAATAGAAAGAAGATACGAATCCCCCGTAGTCGTGGCCCCATCGTCCACGTTTACTCTATTTTATTTATTATCTTTTTCATTTACTCTCGTCAGTGATCGCCGGTGGTCGTGTTCTTTAGCTTATCATTGCGATGGCATTGAGGCGCGCTTGCTGGCTGCGAAGCAAACCCCGCCAATCAGGGGTCTGCTCTAGGGAATAGACGGTGATGCACCCGCAAACCACCGCCATAACCATTTTTAAACAATGATCGTATTATTATCAAACAGGACGTAATTATCGGAGTCGTCATTTTCAATTTAGTCTTCATTGCTATCAGTAAACAATGGATTTGGGCGGGAACTAATGTTTAGCCCTGAATTAATCTTAGGATTTAAATGTTGTCTATAATACACCCACTCTACCTCCTCCCTCCTGCCCAAGAAGCTGATTCACTAAAATTACGTTAGCCATCTAAATTGTTCGTGTCCCCGAACTCGTATCAATATCTAAGCCACGATCTACTTATACCAAAGAGGTGTGGTTTAGCCAATCATGTGGCGATATCAACAGGCAATGGAAAACAAATGAATGTACTTGTATCCAAGATAGAATCAAGTCCATATTAGCATGGGAGATTAACTGCGATAGTACATGGTTCCTGGGTGATATACGAAATCGATTCAGCCGTGCGAAGAATAAACAAGAACTACGTGGGGCAAGCATCCACCCAAATTGGCACCAACACGATAATTCTCTCACAAAGTATGTGTGACTACAATTTTATCACTCAGTATCGTATTCATTAAATGGGATCAAATGGCTCAAATCATCGTGTGCAAGGGACTCAATTCTCAGGCTCAGTTTCTGAAAGCTGCTTCAATTGCAACGTATCGGGACGGCACCACAAATTGTACCCCAGTTGTAAAAACTCATCCGCGATGTTTTTTTGGCGGGGGGTCGACTTGCCACTCAGTTTTGGTGTCACCCCACAGAAAGAATTCGAGCATCTGTGGCTTCTTGAAGATCTTCGAACCCGTAAACCGGAACGGCTTGACGGGAAATTTGAGCAGTGAGTTGGGGCGACAACGGGGTTTCCGCGGCAAGAATCAGATTGTACTTTACGTGTAACACCTCGATTTGCTCCAACAATGTAAAGTCACCAAGTTTAACGTTCCTCCCTTTGAACGACTAAAGTTGAATGAGTTGGTCGTACGTAAATATGTCGGTTATCTCAACAGCTTGCCGAAGATCCAACAGAACATCGCGGAGGTTGGGACAGTGGATGGTCTGGAAATTGGTAATCTTGGGCAGGTCGGTTATGTTAACTTCTTTTAACAGGCCACAGCGTGTGCCATCAGGGATGCAGCCGATAGTGGCCGTTTTGAGCTGGAACCATTTCAAGTCAACGGATTGACCATTGTAGTGTTGGAGTTTCGGCAAATCCGATGCGTATATGTTATCACCTTTATCATTTTGAACGCAAAGGCTGGTGACCAGCTCTGGTAAGTGGATGAAGTATCCACCGACGTCAACATAATTGTCATCGCCGTATTTGCAGTGGGCCGCAGGAGGTACTTCTTAGAAAGCTCCCAAAAAGCCACCGGAGTTTTGACGTGGACATCGCACCACGGCGGGAGCAACGCCAACGTCTCGGAGTCGATCGTAGTAGCAGACTCTCCGACACGTGCCGCTGGCGTCACGCATACAGTCAGCTTCTTGACCCGGTCTTCGATCATGATTTTGACATCGTTTTTGTGCTTCAGCCCACGGAAACCACAAGCAACAACTAGGAAACGTCAAACTGGGTCACTCACTCCTTTTTCAATTCAGGGGGGAGTTCGTCGATTGGTTCCCGGTGGCGCCAGCGCCACCAGCCATCCACGTCTGGTGCTTGTTCTTGGGCACCGTTACCAGAGTCGCTATCGTCGTCGTCGTCATCATCAACAGGAAGGGGGCTCCGGCTTTTGGAGTCTACCGGGAAATCACCGATCAGCGAGTTGTCAACGGAAGAGTCTGCCATAGTCAACGTCGTAGGTATTGATGGAGAGTAAAAGTTTTTGCTCGTCCTTGGATGTCATTCCCTTGCTCATACCATCGATGGCGCTCCGTGTCTTTCTTGCACCATCAACTAGAGACGGGTACACAGTCAGAGCGCATACCGCGTTTTACACGAGAATTGACCCTGAGGACCACCCCAATGAAGTGGTAACTTTATGGCTCGAGCAGAAGCGTACGTTTTTCGATTCATCTAGGGTGTTGCTCACTCGTAGTTGAGTTGCTACTCGTAGTTTGCTACATGGTAGTCTTCCCTTACTTGCCTACACCATTCCATCCATGTGTTCCAATTAGTATATACGGCTGATTAGTCGGTGAACTTGTACGACCCCGACGCCAACGTGATCGACCCGCCGCGGTACGCCCCGCGCTTCATCTTGTTCTTGTTCTTGGTGAAGTCCTTGCCTCTCACCCGCCCCAACTTGTCGTTGGCCATTTCCCCCCAGGTGCCGGCGGCGCCCTTGTAGGAGTTGTCCTGGAGGGCTTCCGCTTCAAAGGAAACCTTCGACCGGTCGATACGCGAAAAGTGCTTCCGCTGGCCCGGCTTAAGGTCGTCGTAAGCCTCAGTAGGTTCGGGCGAGGCCGACGACGTCACCAGGGTCGGTTCGGTGGAGCTGGAGTTGGTGTCCACTTTCGCCCGCTTCGCCGGGGACTCCTCTTCGTCCAGACCCGCCCGCTTTTGTTTGGTGTCCGCCTCTGAATCAGAGTCGGAGTCAGAGTCGGAGTCAGAGTCGGAGTCGGAGTCCAGGCTTGAGTCCGACGACGACGACGACGACGACAGCGAAGACAGGGAGTCCGAGTCCGAGTCGGAGTCCAGGCTCGAATCAGAGTCGGAGTCCAGACTCGAGTCGGATGAAGAGTCCAGACTGTCCAGAGAGTCCAGAGAGTCCAGGGAGTCCAGGTCCAGCTCCTTCTTTTCTTCCTCTTCTTTCTTTTCTTCCTTCACTTGCTTTTCAGCATCTTCCATCTCTTCATCCAGGTCCAGGTCCAGGTCAGACGACAGGTCCAGGTCCGAGGACAGGTCCAGGTCCAGGTCTGAGGACAGGTCCGATGAAGAGTCGGACGACAGGTCCGACGCCAGCGACGGCGTCACCGAAAGCTCGCCTTGATAACTTTCGACCATCTTCTCCAACGTGGGGACGTTTTTGATGGCGATCTTGCCCGTCGACGTCTCGTTTTCCAACGTCGCCAACAGCTGCTTGAAGTTGTGCCGCTTCAAAAACTCTTGGATCACCCCCAAGGAAACCTGGATGTCGCTGTTGACCATGATTGGCGTTGCGATGACCTCGATGCGAACACTCTGATTTTCGCGCCCCGATGAGGCGATGGCCAAAATTTCGGCTAGCGGGACTCTAGCAAGTTTCACGAAAGAAGAAAGTGAGAGAAGGGAATCAGCCGCTGGATGGGAGGGGAAAGGAAACGATGGTATGGTGTTTTTAAGCGTATGTGTGGTTGGTAAATTGGAAGTCACGTTCGGTAGGTGTAACTAATAGCGAGAGACCTGACCTTGCCATCACTGGTCTCCCTGTTCACTAACTGCGTTTAACCTCCTCATCTACATCACAATTCTTTTAGTCACTCCACTACGTTCACTGCATTCACTGGCTGCTGACTATCTACAGGTACCCCACACTGCGTGACGCTTCCTTACCGCACACCCCTCTCTCAATCACATGGCGACTCGCGCTCGGCGTTGATATATGAGCTGTTCCAATGGGCTCTCCCAGGTGGCCAGCACGTTGCTGACGGCGGCGTGGGTGTGTGCCCAGCTTCCCCAGATCTACAACAACTACCGGCGCCAGCTGACGCTGGGGTTGTCGGCGGGGTTTTTGGCGCTTTGGTTCCTCGGCGACGTGTTGTCGTTGACGCTGTGCGTGTTTAACCTGGCCACCCTCCGCTTCCAGTTGTGGTTGGCGGCGTACTTTGTCGCCAATGACATCTGTTTAGCGTGGCAGTATTGGTATTACGGCAATCGGCCCGGGCCCGGGGTGTATGCCGTGGCCCGGTCCCCGCGGAACTCGTCGCTGAGTACCGATACGCTGAGGTCAGCGGTGGTGGCGTCGGTGGTCGCCTCGGCGGCTCGAGTGGGGGCGATGCCATTGGCCAATGCTAATTCTCCAGTTGACTCCCATTCGGACACTATTGGCGTGACGTTGGCGTGGATGTGTACGGTGGTGTACATGCTGCTGCGGGCTCCTCAGCTCTACCATAACTGGCGACGGAAGCTGGTCGAGGGGCTTTCGCCGGTGTTGTTCACGGCGGCGTTGCTAGGCAACGTGTTCTACACCGTGAGCATCTTGACCGATTGCCAGTTCCGCCAACCGGGACCACGCCGCTGGCAGTTTTTCGTCAAGGAACTACCGTACATCTTGGGGAGTTCGGGGACGGTGGTGTTTGACGCTGGCTACTTTTACCAACGATGGATATACCGCAAAGTCGACGATACGGTAATCATGGATGATTTATGATGATTACAACCATAATGTCACTTACCGATTTGTTTGTTAACACCGCCGGTGTTTTATTTACAACGAAAGTGTTGGAGACGAATCAGAATAACCCGTGAGATTGATTCCGTCCACCAGTGAGATAAGACGCCTCGAATCGACGACGGTGTGAATATCGATGATACATCCCTTAACATGTATAACTACAATTTCATAGACATTAGACGCAGTCAACTTTTAAGCATACAAGGTCTACCACTGGAGTACTTGAGTATTAAAACCTCAATCGACAGCCAAAGCATTCGATTTTCGTAATCGTTTATCCACCTCATCACCCTTAGTCAATGTCAAAAATTCTGCTCTCAGTAACAATAATTTAATCTCTGAAAGTGACAAAAAAAATTGAAACTAAAAGATAGATTAATCACTGACCCATTTGATGGCTCAGCTCAGTATTCGAACTGAAAAATGGGGTAGTCGTGGGTGGGCGCACTCACGAGGGACCCGCACTCATCGGTACCCAACTATGATCCTACGAAGGGCCCGGGCCCCGCTCCGACGATGGCGAGGGGGCCGCTTGCCAGCCATCGGCTGGCGGGGGTACCTGATCTCGCTATCGCTGAAACCGGTGCCGCTGCTTCCTCCTCCCGAAACCCTCGCCAAATGGCTGGGCACCCGCCTCCGCCACTACCTCGACGACACCTTGACCGCTGCCGCCACCGCACACGACACCACGGGCTACCACCACCTTCTATCGCAATTAGTCGACGTGTTGGCGCTGCGGATCTTGGCCGACCCCCAGTTTGTGGCGCTGGCGTGGCGGTCGCTCGACGACACCACCCGCGAGATGATCTCGGCGCCGCTACGACAAAAGTTGGCCGTCGACGACGTCAAGCTCAGCGTGTTTGAGTGGATTGCTGATCCGGCTCTGAAAGAAGCGCGAGACTTGGTGGTGGAAACGCTTTACCGCATCGTCAGGCTCCCTCAGACTAACCCCAAGGCGGAGTACCTCTTCGAGTATCTCGACCGGCTATACCATACCCACACCCACAACCCCGTCCCGCTCCTCATCACGGCTAAGCTATACCACCGCATCATGGCCATCGCCACCCCGTCGCGCTTCGCCACGTTATTCAGCTACTTGGTCGCCGCCAACATTTCCACCAAAGACCCGACGGAAATCCTTCGATTGAAAAAGACCCTCCACTTCGGTACGGCGCTAGACCGGCTCGTGGGGCGTACGGGCTTGCTCCGTCCTCAATGGTGCCATACTGTCGACGCTAACCTTTCGCCACTTCATCAACAGCGAATGGTGCTGTTCTTCTCCCTTGAGGACCTCCACCTCCATTGTATGGAGGCTATCCGCAGCAAAAAAGTGCCGGCAGCAACTATGTACTTGGGGATGGTGGTGAAAAAGTACGAGGCGATGTGTCTGCGCCAAGTGGCCACCGCCGAGGACCTCCAGCTTGTGATGAAGGCGATCTTGGTCCTGGTGATGGAGTTTGGCGAGGGCCACCAGGGGATGATGCTGGTGCTTAATAACATGAAGCAGAACCAGCTCCCGGTGCAATTTGCCACCTGGCTTGTCGTGGTACAACGGTTACGGCTTCGGGGCGAGTTTGGTGATGCATTGATGGTAATCAACTCCATGGCCCTCGACGAGCTCACTCCAAATCAGCGCCACCAGCTTGTACGTGAGGTATTACTCCTAATTGGTGCTAAATATCCCAAACAACCCCTGGTACTAATGGGCTACGTGGTGGCATTTTACCCTCAAGCACAACAGCTTTTGGCTCAGTTGGGAGTGGTAGAGCTTGTGTTTGATGACCCCGGAGCCACCATCACCCCGGCCACTGTCGATGCCAGTCTTGTGATGAAAGATACCGAGGTGCCGGCAACGGTGGTGGCTAATGTCTACGAAAGCGTGTTGCGATCACTTCCCCTCAACCTTAAGCCGCCGCTGGTGGTGCTTGACTTGTATCAACGCTACCGAACGCATATTGCGTCGCCAAGTAATGACCGTGTCATGGTGGCATTGGTCAACCTGCTATTACGGAAACTGACGCTGAAACGTCCCAGTTTTGCCCTCACTCAGGATGGCGAACGTTACCACGCAGCTAAGCTGATAGCTCTGGATTTCTTTGCCCGAACAACGATGGGGAGACGGGGCCGTACCACTCTGGTTTACGACGTGCTTATCACAGCGGCGTTTGCCAATAACGACCACCCGTTTGCGGTTCAAGTGATCAAAGAGGCGAGAAAAGGACACGTGCCGTTTACGTTTAACCAACTCTGGCCATTCATCAACTTCCACTACCAACGCCAGGAGTACAACACTGCCTATCTCTGGTACCGTGAGCTCATTGCCCTGGGGGCAAAGACTACGGCACCACCGGCGAAACAGTTATGGCAGATGGCTAAGCGGCACGGGTGGGGCAAAGCCGGGATGAGATACCGCCAGCACCAGTGGCGTGCCGCTAAGCACACCAAGAAACAACTATGGGAAATGGCGATCGATCCGGTGGTGACCACCGAGGACCGCGTCACCCACGAGATCATTGGCGAGGCCCTGGGCTTCTCGCAGCAATTGTCTACCCTTCTTCACGACGAGTGACTCCCGGGATACTTCATAACGATACACTCACAACGATTACGAACGATGTACATAGGAGATTATAGAGCATAGACGAACAATTATAGTTTTACCACGATTATTCGTATCTATCACATTCCACATGACGTTACGCATATAATCAGGAAGAGTCAGTAGGTGTATTATTGTCAATTAAGCTTTTGACCTATACAAATAGGAACACTCAAAAATCAAGAGCTAAACATATCGAGGAAGTTTATCGGCTTTGACTACAGGTCAACACGGTACTAACTATCCTTCCCTTTCTCCTCTCTCTGGAAATTTCAAAGAGAGATTCGCCTTGTCTTCCTTCAAGTGCATGGTCCGATGAATATTGCCATTTTGGCTTAAGTGACAAAGGCGTACGGTCTCCGAGGTCGGCGTTTATCAACCGCAATCATGCGGGGGTGAACTCGGCTAATTATGAAGGTTCTGACCCATGGTGCGAATGCTGGCTGCAAATTACGTTTGGCAGTACATTTTGTGTACCAAAGCCACGACGGATACGGTGTGGAATATGCGAAGCGCCTCCTTTATTTATAGGTGAAAATAGAAAATCTAAGGGGAGGAAGTATGGCACGATGACTGCTCCTATATCTTTCTGAATACTCACCACTTTGACAGCCATGATGTAATAACCACCCAGGCCTCTCATTATTCTGATCGTCGTCTCACTTACCACATGAGGCTACGCTAACGAAAACGTGCTGTAGGTTCCCCACAATGCCGCTGCGGTATTGCGAGGGCTCTATGCATAGGGAAACATCAAGCCGTCGATAAACAAGTAGGCAAGAACTGAGACAAGAACTACTCAAAATCAAGTTTGATCGCTGCCATAGGGGAAAGGATGCGACGTAGGAACCCGATAAACGATCAACGTGGTTACCAATGCACACTTGGTAGTCCAATTTGAGGACAACGATTGGAGCCAGCAAAACTGGGTCTTGTACTTCAACCGTGTCATCCTGAACAAGAGCATCGAGTTTGGTCTCCAAAATGCGCGAAATGCACCGGCGCAGCAGCAACTCAGGCTCCACCACTTGAAGTCAGAAATAGAAAAGGATGCCAACTATTGGAGGGAACGCCAGTCAGATGCCGCATTTGAAGCCGCTTGGGATGTGATCCGTTGTTTGTATCTGTTGGTTAATTGTTTCGCAAAGCAGTTCATTCCGGCACCCCCTGCTGCTCAGCAAGACACCGGTGAATCAGACGCTGTCGTCAACCCCCGAAGCCAATTGACGGTACCACTTCGGTTGCTGATACGGCTCATTGACGTTATTTTGAGAATCTTGAGATCACAGCGCAGATCCTTGCAGCAGCACGCTGACTCATGCGGTTCAAAGCTTAACGACATTCTCGCAAACCAAGATGAGGTCAACAGCACAGTGCTGGAAATTCGAAGAGATGCGCAAAAAACTTTCGCAGGCTTCAACTTAGAAAGGGCCGAGGTCCATGCCTTAGACGGACAGTTGCGGTCAATTGTCAGGATGCACAATGTTAACAAAAGGCAGCGTCGTGAAGGCTCGACGAATAATGGCGGCATAACTGAAAGCGAATATCAGGCTATCGATGACCTGTGCCGAAGCGTCATCAATTACCTTGAGCGGGAAAGGGTCTCGGCAAAAGCAGCCCTCAATGACCGCATACAGTCGTTTGAGCGGTTCCAAAAAATGCTCAATGATTTGGACGTGGATATCATCAGACTTTCGAAAGAGTTGCTAGATAATCGAGTCGAAGAAGTCGAGAAAGTAATTGAAGAGTTAACCTCAAGCCGCCACTCCAGCATTCGAGCCTTAGAAATGCTCGGTGAGCACACCGAATCCTTGAGTGAGATTGAAGAAGCTGATGACGACGATGAAGAAGCTGATGACGACGATGAAGAAGCTGATGACGATGATGAGAAAGACTTAAGAGTAGTAGCGACCGTTCTCGTGAAGAGCATGTGTTTGGAAAGCTTCGTCTTGAATGCAGTCCGCGAGAGTCCGGAAGCATGCTCCGAAGTGATCCAACTCATCTGCTCTCCAGAAGAATGTGATTTCAAGGATACCGACATCAAGTCATTACGACGTGAGTTTTATCGGAATTCGCGGTTATTTTACAGGATATTGGGTGATGACAGGGCTGTTGAAATGATGAACAAGATGCATACCACGATGGAAAACATCTCCCTGTACGTGCACACTGCTGCCCAGATTTAACCCCTCGAGGACGATCTCAAAAGACAGACGAATGAAGCTCACCTGAAGAGATGTCTGTTTGCGGCCCAGGCGTGCCAAAATTACGCGGAGTACTGTGCCGCTGCCGGATGGCAAGGCAATATGAGATGCAAGCTTGACCCGGAAAACTTTGAGGAAGGAAGCGTGGAGCTCACACTTTCAACCGGTGCCATTGGTAGTGATCGCAGCGATGAAGAACACCACCGGGTGGCTGAGTTTATTCTGTATATGGCCACTCGTGACCTCGACACCTACCCCTTCAAGTGTCTTCACCAAGTGGACTTGGTTGTGCACGAAGACTACAGAAAGAAAGTGGTTGAGATGGCCGCTCGGATGGCTCGAAAAGACGACACCAACATCATGACCTTCGACACCTTTATTCTGGGGGAGGAAGAGTGGTTTGACGATGAGCTTTTTGACCTTGTGAACGACCACTAAGTCGTGCTCAATAGGCTAGCGCATCCGAGCCAATACTTAAATTAGTTTGTATGTGAATATTGAATGTGAATGAATTCCAAAGTAAACTTCCACGCAATTCAAACGTAGATACTCCATTAGTAGCTTCAACCAACCCCTATGAATGAGCAAGGTGATGACGTTTATCACAGTGAATCTTCCGAAGATTCCAGTAATCATAGGAAGAACAAAGCTTTTTGTGAGAAACGTACGTTACCAACATAATATTATTGCCAAAATTAGAATCCATGACGTGATTTATAGTTTTGGCAATACCAGTCAACTTATGGCGCACAATACCCCGTCATCTTATTAATAGACTGATTGAAGTGAATGCGGAGGGCCAATGACCCCGAATATTCGCAATAGCTCCAATAGTTCTGACCCCACCAAGCCATTGACACATTCGGGGAACACATGGTGGACACCTAATGAGGTAGGTATTACTGTGTTGTACGATGTGATGGAAATTGCTTTTCTGCTAATATGGAGTTGCCATAGCAGTAGTTTCCTTTATGCATGGTAGACCACAGCCACAGGACTCAGACAAAGCCAATCCCGAACTGACTTGGATATGGCAAACGGCCCCACGCACTCATTGGTTCATAATTGGCTGTGGAAACACCTCAGCGGAGTAACAAGATGAGCTTGTCACTTGACGTTTTTGCTATGAATAACAAGTGGTGGGTCACAAATTCCCTGCGGCAACATCCTGATACATATCCTGAAACATCATGCCATGCAGATTATAGGGGGTCCGAGCGAAGTATAAATAGCGTGCCAATTCCTTGAGAAGTATTGCCACTGGAAATATGGAGCAGCCTGGAATCAAACAAGAAGGTGAAGCCCCTGCTTGGACTTCATATTGGTTTGTTCAAGACGAAAATGACGAAAATTTGGCGGCATGTGACTGGTGCCTTGGGAAAGTTGCTAAAGCTGACATGGAGGCGCACCTCATAAACCACGAGTTGGACAAAACGACTATCAACTACGTCAGAAATCCTCCAATTGATGGCTATGGCCGTCGATTCACAATTTTTGGTGAACTAATTGAAGAAGCCGATGATGTCGGACCCCGGTCGACGGTTGACCCTCGAGCTCAACAAAACTGGGTTTATTATTGGTTCTCTCAAGTCAATCCAAACAACACAAACTCGAGCTGCGATTTGTGTCACAAAGTCGTTGATGAAGTTGACATGGAAGCTCATCTTCAGCGTCACAGAGTGACCATCAATGCAAAAAATTACACGAAGAAACCTCCTGTTGACGGTCACGGCCGTCGTTACACCGATTATGGTTTACCAATCGAATAAGTCCATGAGTAAAGCCCAACTGAAGCTCAAAAGCTGATTGCATCAACTTTCGTTCACCACTATTTCGTATTCATCATTATTCGGTCCGCGTGTGTCTGCGCTTTTCCATGTTATCCAAAATAAAAAACGAAAAAAAACTTGCTCAACACAATCATAGTTGCTCTTTAATAGTGAATGTTTGTAATTGCCAATACAAATAAGTTTCACGATGTAATTTAATCCCCGGTTGTAACAATGTCCGTCGACGTTTGATTAATCATCCCTCGTCTTCTCCGTAGGGATTGATAAAAGTAAATGCAAAATGATCGATGACTTAGTGGTAGTGGTGCTTGGTTCTAGCCCCCCGACGTCTGCTATATCCAGTATAGCTTCGGTTTCGTGCCCCACTAACGTTGATGGATGGAAGCGTCAAAGTACCACAACACTAGAAGCAGACATAGCAAACCGGCAATGAGACCCGATACCGCCATCCGCTCGAAGTACACCGCCAATACCTGGCGCCGATCGGGAGTGAAACTGCGGTCACTGAGTTTCGCCACCGCACTCGCCACACACTGGCCGTGGGTCCATCCGTAGGCGACCATAAGCACTAAATAAAAGCCATCGCCGCCCCACCACGGTCCCCGGTCCTTAATGTTGCATCCAGCAAATAAGATCCAGAAGATGGGACGGATAAACACGTAGGACCGCAATTGCTCAAACTTGGTGAGGATGACCCGCCGCAGCCACCAGATGCTACCGCCATAGGCGCTAGCTTCACCAACGGCCCAGGCAAGCCAACTGATCGGGGTGAACCAGCTGCGGTTGGTCTGAGGGTGAGTGGGGAACACCGTGAAGCAAAAGTACGGTAACGCCGCCAGCACGAGATAGGTGCCAGCAATAATGCCGAGAGTCATCACATCCTCGCCAGGGACATCGACTAACGGGGTATCATCGGTCACCTTCAGTTCCACGTCTTGGGGGATGTCAACGACGACGCCGTGGCCTTGTTCGATGGTATCTGGCTGAGTATGGGTATGGTCGATGAATAAGTACACCGTGGCAAGTGCAAGGACACCGGCGCCAGCAAAATAGAGGGCCATCCCCGGATGGGTGGCGCTGATATTGAGTACCGGCTCCCCCCAGTGAGCACTAGCCACGAGCCATAAGGGCACCGCCACCAGCATGACGCCGTGGCCCCAGAGCACGTAGAGGGGCTCAGTAGAGCACATTGCCACCACCATGCTTCCCTTAGAGACAATGACGTTGGCCACGGTAGTGGCGAGCACCGCCGCTACCGCAATCCAATAGAATTTGCCGGAATCGGTGGCCATAATAGACGCCAGAAGACACAGTAAAGCAAGCACGGCGCCGGCGCCGGCACCAATGGCAATGCCCTTGGCGTCACGGGCACGAGTGGGCACCCCCCAGAGCGGCGGCAACGTCGCCGCTAGGCTGGCGACGAGGGCGACCACCGTCGGGTGGAGCAACGCCGGCTGCTTGGAGAAGCGGAGACTGAAGAACACCAGGGCCACCACCACCACCCGCACGGGGAGTCCCGCGAGCGCACCAACGGCGACGAGATGGGCGCGGGAAAACATGCGCGGATTTGGCTGACGTGTTTGGTTTGTGGTTGGTATTGATTTTTCGCCAGAGCGGTTTCCGGGCGCGCGCCTGCGGTGTTCCCTGACACATAAATCACCAAGGCGGGCTCGTAACGGGTAAGCTTAGTGTTTTTTTTCAAGGGGTCGATAATTTCGCACTACTCAAACCCGTGGCCCTGTTAATGCGCCGAGCCTCGCACTCGCCCTGAGTACGGAATCCGGTATTTGCCGGTGATAAAACCTACCCAATGTGGTCCCATTTTACCGATGCAAACGCGCTCCATTTGTCTACCGGTTTTGGCGGGCTAAATAGAGCCCGCCAAGCCCAGGCACGGCGTGAGTGGTTTATCGTCCCGATTAGGCAAGTAAACCACTCACGGGTTTAATTATATAAGTCGCCAGCATCCATCGGCATCACACCTGAAACCTTACGGAAACATGGACATGGCACTGATGACCATGAGCGACGTGGCGCTGCTGGCACTGGCAAGCTTGCTGCTGGCGACGATGGCGGCGATGATGTCGGGAATGTCGGGCATGGACCACCTGTCGATGGACATGGACCACATGTCGATGGACCACCTGATGGGCCACCTGATGGATCCCAGCATGATGTCGGCGCACTCGGCAATGATGGCCAGCATGTCGGGGATGTCGGGAATGGACCACATGTCGATGGACCACATGTCGGGAATGGACCACATGTCGGGAATGGACCACATGTCAATGGATCACCTGTCGATGGACCACATGTCGATGCATATGGGTGGCAACCTGTCTATGGGCGGAATGGGCGGAATGGACATGGGGGGCAAACTGAAACACATGATGAACATGTGGTTTACGGCGCACTTCTTGGACTACCCCGTGGTGTTCCACAAGCTCACCGCCAACAACGGGGCCCAGGCGTTCGGGATCTTTGTGCTTTTGTTCTTCGTGGCGTTTTTCGTCAAGGGGATGGACTTCTTGCGGATGTGGCTCGAAGTGAGAGTGTGGAAGAACCCCGTCTACCTCGATTCGTGTGGCGACGCCACCGCCAGCTACGAGAAGCCGCTGTGGCCGGTGCGCATCTTCCGCGACTGTGTGCGTCTTTTCCTTTGCTTTGTCCCCGAGATGTTCGGCTACTACTTGATGCTTGCCACCATGACGTACGTATTGGTGTACTTCTTCGCCGTGGTGACGGGGATGGCGTTGGGGAAGTTTGCCTTTGATAAACTCAGTTACTTTATGGGCTTACAGCCGGCTGGCGCCACGAGATGTTGATTAATATTCTGTATTTAGCACGATTTAATGATTTATTTGTCACGAGAAACTAAGAAAATGTGTAGTCGCTAACCGTCCCGACTTCTTCGCTAACGGTCACCGTAAACCAATTATGAAAGATCACAAATTTCTACGAACAGATCAAACAATCCTAGGCATAACATACATCCATTACCAGGGCCGTCCTATGTCAACAAATCGGGACGGTACCACAAATTGGGTCCAGAGGACACAAGTCCATTAGGAAAGTTTGCTGGCTTGAGAACCCCGATGGTTCCAGGCACCATCTCCAAGGAACGGCTGTCACAACCGATATAGTCGAGTTGTGTGACATTTTCAAAGTTCAACATGTGCACGTTTTGGCAGCTCGTTAACCTGAGTTTCCTCAACGTCGATGGCAAATCAAGTCTGTTAGATGAAACGGGCTTAATGTCGGTGTGTCTGATCGTCAACGACGTGAGATTTCGGCAATTGCTAAACAAATCTCTGGAAAAGGACAGATAGGAAGAAAGGATAAGTTTCTCCACCATAAGAGGAATGTGGTTGAGATTGTCGCAAATCAATTCTTGACAAGTCACGTTAGTGATAGTGACGTTTTGAACATCTGATTGACAGATCGTGAGGGACCGCGCTGTGATGGTGGGAGTGTGGATGAACTTACAATCCCGAATGAGGATCGTGTCTGCCGAAAGCGTCACTTCCCCTAAACGGAGAAGTCCAAGAGAAATGTACTCAAGACGTTGGTTGATGACAAGATCAGCCACCAAGGGTTTCCCATCCAATAAAGTGAGACGACGAAGTTTCGGGACTCGTTCCAAAAGCCCCTCTCTATCTCTTGCACGTAACTCCGTCACATTCGGCACGTTGCACTCCACAAGAGACAGATAACATTCCAACTCCAAAGTTTCAAGATTAGCACAGTTGACCGTTAAATTTGTGGCATAGTCTACCAGCAAGCGCTTAAGTGTAGGGGATCTCACGGTCACATCACAATCCACACTACTGCAAATGTACCCAAATACTTCAAGCTGTAAGGGAATACCCTCGACGGGACGGCCGGAATCAATAACTAGCTCAACCAAATTAGGCGGCAACGGGGTGTGCTCCGTGAGACGCTCTTTGTACCCAACGCGTAATCTTCTCAAGTTCAGCATCAAAGTCAAGTCATTAGTCCGACCGAAGTATTCGCATGACTCAAGTTGATTTTGTTGACCGTACGTTAAAACATCGTTGATGTGATTTATGCGGCCATCAAGAGAAACGCTTCGAAGATTGGGACAATGAATGTTTTTGAGGCTCTGCAGGCTCAGGAGTTCAAGGTCCTTCAAATTAGCACAGATTGTACCTTCGGGAATCTCGTCAACATCGGCAGATTCGATTCGGTCCCAGAAAATACCGTTAGCAGGACCCAGTATGTGCTTGAGGTTCGGAAGTGAGGATCCATCCACAGAAGCATCCTCCCCATTGAAAATTGAGATATAGGTGATCAGCGGCGGTAACTCACCATAGAAGTCGTGGTCGCAATCGCCAATTCGACATTTAGTGAGGTTAGTCAAGTGTACTAAGCTTGGATGCAGAGACTCGAATTGGCATTCAACAAGCGAAAGTTGCTCAACGGTGACAGGAAACTCGTCAGTGTTGACCAAAACACCGAATAAAACTAGTTCAGTTACCTCAGAGATATCGCCAAGATTGATGCGTGAGAATCCGGCACCTTCGTCATACACATTCAAGTCCAATCGTTCAACTTTCACCTGCTTAAGGTACAACTTGACAATCTCGAAAAGTTCAACAGGCACTTCAACGTTAATCTTGCACGGTGGAAACATTGCCAACATGGGGAAGTCAACTTTGGAAGTATCACCGTCACAGAGGTGCTCCACGGTCACATTCTCCACCCGCTTTTTGAAGTGGCGAGTGGAAGTTCGCCGGAACGTCTCGTAGTCAGGACGGATACTGTAGGCCTCGAACATCAGACGCAATGAGTAAAGATCAAGGAACTTGAAGATCTCATCATAAACGTCGTAAGGGAGAGCCACGAATCGCAGTGGAGCCATGGCGTCAATTGAAAGGAGCCGGTGACTGGTGAGAAGAAAGAGGGATCACCACCAAGTTAAAAGGGGAGGGGTAAGGCGACGCCTGACCCTGTGCGGCATTTTTGCTGGGCAAATGCTGGAGTTGCCTCGTCTTGGTCTGTTGTGGAAATAGGTGGAGCGCGCATTAGTGGTGGTACACGCGTTGCCCTTGCTAACCGAGCACCTGAATTGATGAATATATGCGGTAAAGTTCAAAGAGAGAAGTCTGAATGTGTTTGTTATTGTAATCATCGATGAATTTAATAGTTTGATAGAGTTATGGGAACCGGTGTTGCCGCCCATCTCCTTGCACAGTCACAATCATCATCAGCGGGGATCAGTATACTCATTATCGCAGATGAAGTAGAGATAATCTGTAACGCTAGAATTATTTTAAATTGAACTGAGAATATTTGCTCATTTAGTGAATTTCTTAATTTCTCTATACCATTGACAATTTAAACACATCAATCTCAAACCATATCCCTCATCAAGTGGGACTCGAATCGTAATTCTAACTAAGTAGACCTATGTCACATATCAGTAAGTAAAAGTCGACCTTAACCAATACTTTCTTTGAGATGTCACCTTCATTTGCAACAATACTAATCGACTACAATCACAGCCTAATGAAATCTGGATTACTTTGTCTATTTAAATTATATGCGGCATTCTAAATGATATATAAGTTTCATGATCGGGGGTCTATAACTGCCTCGTGTCGGTCGTAACATCGTCGTCATTAGTTCATCATGGGGTGAAGGGGGCAAACAGGTCATTCGTAGTAGAACATAAACTCGTCGGGCCGGTCGTGGTCGTCGTCCAGCACCTCCATGTCCGACTCGTCCAGCAAGTAGAGCCCGGCGGCGTCGGTGGTGGTGGTGCGGGAGAGGATGGACCCGGGGGACGAGCTGTGGCTGGCGAGGGCCCAGGTGTCGCTGGCGGCGTCCAGCGGGGCGGGGGATGCCGCCTCGGACGGGGCCACCTGGTGGTCACTTGTCGGCAGCGCCGCACGCACCACTCCCGGCGCCGGCACCGGGTGAGACTCGACGGGCTTTGTCGAGGGGTCCGTCGCCACTGAGGCGTCGACCAGGGTCGGGGTAAGCACGTGGAGGTCGGTGATGCTTCTCTCAAGCGCCACCACCTCGGGGTCGAGCCGCTGGCGCTTGCGGCGGGGGCGGTGGTCGCCGTCGTCGTCGTCGTCACTGGCGCCGGAAGTCGCCGGCGACCACAGCGGGGGGGCGCCACCGCCACCGCCACCGCCGCCGCCTTTGGTGAGGGCACACCACCAGCGCGTGGGCGGGAACCAGTGCATCGCCAGCGTCATATTTGTCGGGGGGCGCCACCGCGGCTGTCGGTGGTGATGTGACTGAATAATCGATGGGGGCGATGTCGAGGGTGTGGATTTGCTGTCTATAGATATTATATCCACGCGGTGTGCACATAGCCGCCTACAGAAATAAAAAAAAAAAAAACACAGTGGCAAGCAGCATGGCGTCACTATCCCGCATCGGGGAAAAGATCGGCCCGCGGGCAATATAGGGCGCCGTGCCTTCCCTCGGTACTTCTGCCGTGGCTGGCACAGAGAGTTACCGTCTTGGAAATTAGAGCTGGGCGAGCGGGTGGTGTCGATGTGGGCACCACGGTGGTGGGTACCTGTTACAGGTTTACATGCTCCAGGGGTGATGTCACACTGGGGAGTGGCTGCTCTATGAGGCAGAGCAACTCGGCCGTTGCCGAATCCCGCCCTGAGCTTCCCCTCCAATCTTTGGGGGGATGTACTTCATATTGTAGCCCTTCCCCCCACCCTCCATCGGGCCGTATGCCACGAGGGAGGAGGGGAGCAGAGCGCCACAAAAGATGTGCTTAGTTATCAGTAATACCAGTACAATTCAACTATCATTTGATTATAAAATAAAATTTCATTCACTAAAAATGTGGAGGGTTCTCGTCCGGAGAAGAGTTGAGCAGGGTGTGTGCTCTGGTTGCAAATCGCGCAGTATCTCTGGCCCCTCACCAATTGTAACCAAATCCACAAATAATTATTGCGCTGGTTTAAGCTCAACTTTCAATTCCTCGTCTTTATCCCATGTTTTCGACTCACCGTAGTTGTTCCACGTGTTGTACAGCCAGTTATTACCATAATAGAAATATTGGCGATCATAGGGTTCGAGCACGAGACCGTCACGTAATCTGGCCACCAAATCAGGGTTCAGCGTGAAATAGCGAGAAAAGGCGATTAATGTCCGGTCATTATCCACATCGTCAACAATGCGCTTAAACTTCGGAGAATCATAAGTATAATTGCCCGCTCGGATAATCTTACCTTTCCAGATTAAGGGGACAAAGTCCAAGTTCTCGTTTTCATGGTCGATCACGTTAGCCTTGGTATCGTTGACTCGAGGGTCTAAAACCGACACATACGCCACTTCCTTGCCTTGATCAGCTCTCCGTTGTAATTCCGATAATAAATACCCGTAATTGACCACGGGGTGTACTGCGGATTCGCGGCCTTTCATGCCATCCTGATTTCTCCAGGGGGAAATACGTATAGCGACCTTATCGTAGCCGAACTCGGAGCCTAATCTGTCAATAAGTTCGAGGATAAACCGCGATCTGTTTTCAATGGAGCCACCGTATTTATCGGTGCGATGGTTGGATTCAGGAGAAAGGAATTGGTCGAGCAAATAGCCATGAGCCCCGTGAAGCTCAATATAATCAAAATTAGCCCCCTCAAGAGCGTTTCTAGCAGCTTTAGGATACACTTCTTCCACTAAGTTTTCCACTTCTTCCGTAGTTAATGCTCTTAACGGCCACTCTGCTTCTTTAGCTTTGGCCTCGGCTTGTTCTGAATCATAAATTGCCAGTGCCGAAACGTAATCAATTTTCCTTTGTTTAAGGAAATTAGGGTCGGCTTTACGTCCCAAGAACCAAAGCTGAGACGCAATCTTCAGCTGGTTAGCGTGGACTTTGTCTACCACTGCTTTCCACGCTTGGGTTTGCGCGTCGTTCCATATCCCCGGTGCGTTACTTTGACCGGTGGCTAGCGGCGCCACGTACGTCGCTTCAACAACAATAAGCGAACCGGGGGTTTTGGAGTGCTCGTCATAGTACTGGACCGTGAGCTGAGACGGCACGTGGTCGTTGGTGGCCCTTAATCTGGTGGAAGGGGCGTGCACTACTCGGTGCGTCAATTGGTGTTTCCCCACGGTAATCGGCTGGAACACCTTAGTATCTTTAAGTGGGTTGGGCGTTTCACTCTGAGTCATCTTTGAATTGGTTGTGGCCTGAGATTCGTGGAACTATGGTGGTTTATATATTGAGCAGAAATGCCACAGTATGTTGTACTTTGGCGCACCCCTGCACCATGGCACGTGAACCAGATAAGCCAGGATCGAAGTTTACCCTGTTTAAAACGGCCAAACATCTTGAACAATTGATTCTGAACTTGAACGACATTGTTCCGGTGGTTGTTTTGTTTAGCTAGATGTTCAGAAATTGAAGCACTACTCAATATAATTCTCTCAGAAATTGAAATAGTATATGGTAGGTTTCGGAGATAATCGGAAATTGAAACAATTCTCAGAAATTGAAATAGTATATGATAGGTGTCGGAGATAATCGGACAATAGCGGGAACATTACCGTTATCAGATGCTGAGAAAGCACTTCATATTCACTATTTCCTAAACCAGATAAGCTAGGATCGAGGTTTAGTTTAAAACGGCCAAACATCTTGAACAATTGATTCTAAACTTGAACGACAGTGTTCTGGTGGTTGTTTTGTTTAGCTAGATGTTTAGAAATTGAAGCACTACTCAATATAATTCTCTCCGAAATTGAAATAGTACATGATAGGTGTTACCAGTCCGGATACCATGTACGCATCGAAGGGTTAACAATAGGTGTCGGAGATAATCGGACATTGGCGGCAACATTACCATTGTTTAGCTAGATGTTCAGAAATTGAAGCACTACTCAATATAATTCTCTCAGAAACTGAAATAGTATATGATAGGTGTCGGAGATAATCGGAAATTGAAATAATTCTCTCAGAAATAGAAATAGTATATGATAGGTGTCGGAGATAATCGGACATTGGCGGCATCATTACCGTTATCAGATGCTGAGAAACCACTTCATATTCACTATTTCCTAGAGTTGGAGGGGTCGGATCATACGGGATCGTTCGAGTGATCGTGGTGTATCATCCCTCTGTGACTGATTCAAGTCTGGTTAATTGGACATTCCCCCATGTGAATCTTGAATTTCAAGTTTGAATAACTAATCACGGTCATCAGTGGAATCAAATTAAACGTTAGATACACAGGTTTGATGATAGGGGATACCCCGGCGGTTTCCTTATTTAGGCACCACAACGATTACAATGGGGGTTAACAATAGACTGAAGGGGCTTCGGGTGGCACTTGGCTGAATCAGCCATTGTCAGGCGAGCAACCGGAATTGCGTCGGCAAACGGTATGCATTCAATTGGGACAATAGTCCACAAATCAAGTAGATAAGTTCACGACTTCCATGGCTGGAAAGTCTTATAGCTATACAATGATTTGGTGGGTCATTGGTGGGTCATTGGAGGGGACGATTGGAGGGGACGATTGTCGCGACCGCATTTGGGTGCGGCGAAGCGCGGTTGCCAAATGAGGAAGGCACGTGATTCACGTGCCAACAGTTAAATCAGGGTAGATAGGAATCAGAGTGACCGTACGATTACTCAGTAGCCTCCATTGAGTCGAGTGGATCAAATTTCTCAGCAAGAAGACTTCAATAAAGCTTAGCTTTTCAACGAGATGACTATGGAAGCTTAATGGAATAAAGTAGATCAGAACTGGAAACTAGTCATCATCAATAGATAAATGTCATTCATAATCTCCATTTAGTAAGCAAATCATCATAATTTATCTCAAAGAAACCCTTCGTTGACACATTCCAGTCTGTCACTCGCGCTCGCCACTATACGGCTAAAACCCCACGAAATATCTGACTCAAACATAGTGGTGACCCCACCTAATTTTTTTCTACACTTAATCTACCCCTCCATATTACCCCATCTCACAATTGAAATTTCCAGTCGCCCCTGTCAGTAATCTATTTTTCACTACCGCCGTCACACCTCATCCCTCACTCATCTCTCCCTTACCGCCAACCAAACAACCCCAACCCACACACTTCCCTTCAAAACAACACACTCCCTAAATTTATCTTTCTTCTAAAGACTTTTTAAATGTTTAGGTCACGCAGGTTAGGCGTGGAATTTTCTCGTTCGTTTGGCTGGAGACCCACCCAGCGCCTGGACGTTTTTTCATCGCGAAAATCTTTTCCCTTACCCGCAAGGATGAACTACGACGACATCGATAACGCCGTGCCCGACATCGTCATTGGCGGCGATGCCGAGCCCGTGGAGGAGGAGCTTGTCTACGAGCACGACGTCGAGGACGGCGCCGACGCCGCCGACACCGCCGACGAGCCCGTCAAGGAGAAGAAGCTGGTGGCGTTCGCCGTCGCCGACGAGTACGACGCCGAGGCCGCCAAGCGGGAATTTGAGGAAGGCGGCGGGTTACCCGAACAACCCGACGCGCTGACGGTGGATTTCTCGAAGCTCACGCCGTTGCTGGACGTGATTATCAACCGCCAGGCCACCATCAACATCGGTACCATTGGCCACGTCGCCCACGGTAAGCTGACGGTGGTAAGAGCGATTTCCGGGGTGCAAACGGTCAGATTCAAGGACGAGTTGGAACGTAATATCACCATCAAGTTGGGGTACGCCAACGCCAAGATCTACAAGTGTCTGAACCCGGAGTGTCCCGAGCCCGACTGCTACCACTCGTTCAAGTCGGACAAAGAGATCCACCCCAAGTGTCTTCGTGAAGGCTGTGACGGCCGCTACAACTTGGTGCGCCACGTGTCGTTCGTCGATTGCCCGGGGCACGATATTTTGATGTCGACGATGCTTTCGGGGGCGGCGGTGATGGACGCCGCCCTTTTGCTTATTGCCGGGAACGAGCTGTGCCCGCAACCGCAGACGTCGGAACACTTAGCCGCCATCGAGATCATGAAGTTGAAGCACGTCATCATCTTACAGAACAAGGTCGACTTGATGCGCGAGGCGCTGGCGCTCGACCACCAAAAGCTGATTTTGCAGTTTATCCGCGGCACCATCGCCGACGGCGCCCCCATCGTCCCCATCTCGGCTCAGTTGAAGTACAACATCGACGCCGTCAACGAATTCATTTGCAACTACATCCCCGTCCCCGTGCGCGACTTCATGGCGGCGTCGAAGCTCATTGTCATCCGGTCGTTTGACGTCAATAAACCCGGTGCCGAGATCGACGACTTGAAAGGTGGCGTCGCTGGTGGTTCGATTTTGCTGGGGGTTTTCAAATTGGGCGATGAGATCGAAATTAGACCCGGTATCGTCACCAAGGACGACAACGGTAAGGTGCAATGCAAGCCGATCTACTCGTACGTGGTGTCGCTTTTCGCCGAAGACAACGACTTGAAGTTTGCCGTCCCCGGGGGGCTTATCGGGGTGGGTACCAAGGTCGACCCCACCCTTTGCCGTGCCGACCGGTTGGTGGGGCAAGTGGTGGGCTCGAAGGGGACGTTGCCGCTGATCTACACCGACATTGAGATCAACTACTTCCTCTTGAGAAGATTGTTGGGTGTCAAGACCGAGGGCCAGCTGAAGGGGGCTAAGGTGCGCAAGTTGGAGAAGGGCGAAGTGTTGATGGTCAACATTGGTTCCACCGCTACTGGGGCTAAGGTTGTCGCCGTGCAAGCGGATATGGCCCGTTTACAGTTGACGCTGCCGGCGTGTACCGAGGTCAACGAGAAGATCGCCTTGAGTAGACGTATCGACAAGCACTGGCGGTTGATTGGGTGGGCCACCGTCAAGCTGGGGACGACGTTGGAGCCGGTGGCGTGAGGAATGCATGTATTATAGAGCGGTTAGGGACGTGTAATAAAACGTGATTGAAATAGCGTGTAGAACTAGTAAGGAAATGAGTGAATTAAAGCCATTTTTGCGGCAAAAGTGGCTCATTGCTAGTATGGTGGGATAATGCCAAAGCAATTTTTTTCGCAGAAGCCTTTATGGCCAAGTGGTAAGGCACCTCACTAGTAATGAGGAGATCGTCAGTTCGAATCTGGCTGAAGGCAATCTTATCTTTTTGCAACCGTTCGATGAGACCCCGTCGCCAACAATTACCGTGTTTACCAGCTTTTGCCCATAATTTTTGAAAATTTTTAATCAAAATTTTTTATTGACGACTTAGGCAACGTCCCACGCTTTACTCTTTATACTCGTGTGCCTCGGTAGGACCGGAAGGCAGCACGATTTTTTTCATCTCGCACCTTTCGCCTCGATTAACCCTGATCGAGATATTAAATAGCTCCACCAAACTTGGACAAAATCAAACCAAAATGACTTGAAATCGACTTCTTCAATCTACTAATCACATATACTTCCACCTGACTCTTTTTCGTTTCCCTCCCAACCTTTTTAGGGTGGTATTTCTCGTCCCTTCTTCCGCCCTAAAAAGGTCTCCCCGCGTTTTTTTTTTTTCGCTTCGGTGGAGGCCTACTACCAACAAGCAAGACCGCCTCACTTCGTCGCCGTTTTCACCCACAGCATGATCCTCCGATGTGTGCGGTGGCAGTCGACCACGGGGTTCACCAGGGTGACGACACCGTACCTGGATAGTGTATACAAGCCGATCATCGCCCAGGGGATCCGGGGGCTCGACCAGTTGGACGTCCCCAAGGACTTCCACGCCGGCAACCAGGAAGTGGTGATTGACCGCGACCAACAACGGCTGCTTGAAGGGATCATCGAGCTGTTTGAAGCGCCGATGCAGACGCTGATTGGCTACGGGTCGGGGGTGCTCCCTCAGGCGGGGTACACTAAACAAGACCAGCAAATCGACTTTATAAACGTGGTGGGCGACGCTAACCAGTTCCATCGGCGAAATTTGCAACAGTATCCGGGGCATTATCTGACCAAGAACCTCGCGTTATTACGGTGGATCCAGGGGAAAGACGGCATCTATTTTAACCCGTTTTGTCCCATAAACGGCCACACGGTGAAATACGGGACCGTACTGCGCCAGGCGGCTCTCCACGATTTGCTGGAGTGGACCCAGCTTTATTTCGCCGGCAGACTCCACAAACCAGTCAATTTTGTCCGCGATAACGACCCCATGGTCAAGTTCTTGAACCAATACAATCTCAAAAATGCGTTGACGCTTTCGGTGTTTATGTTGGGGCTGGGCAAACCTACAAAGGTCCTGATTCCCGAGACGTTTTCCGAGCGCCAGCTCTACGAACAGATTACCCGGTTATCGTATATGGGCGATTTCCGGATGAAAGTGGGGGGGGAAAACCCTCACAAGGTTAAAAATATCGTCGAGAAACAGTTTAACTTGTTTAAGCAAGTTTACGAGCCCATCATCGACTATTTCGTCCATCGGGGCTATCTTGTCATCAGTGAAAGTGGCCCTAACAAAGTGTTTAGGGCCAATTTGCTGGTCAACCACCGCATCCAGTTGGTGCTGACACTACCGCTTGGGTTCCGCAAACAGCTCTACGGGATGTACCAGGATAAGCTGATCAAGGAGATCGCTAAGGACCCTAAGCTCGCCGATAACATGCAGAGCGTGGTGCTGCGGATCATCTGGCTGCTGCTGATCAAACAGGCGATCCGCGGGGTGCTTTCGGCGGGGCTTATACAACTGGTCAAGTACGCGTTGGCGAAGAACGCCAAGTTCTGGAAGCTGAGGGGGGAAAAGGCATAGGGTTTTAATAGACATTCATTCACAATAGATTCATTCAAAATACATTCAGAACACATTCGAAATACATTCAAAACACATCCAATAGTATTTATTAGCATTCATTGACAATTACACATTTAAACGACATTCATTAATTTTCACCGAAAACACTTTGTAAAAGCTCAAAGGAAATTAGCAAAAACACAACGTATGCTAATCATCTGATGTAACCTTTCTTTGTTTGATCGTTTGAATTAGAAAGGTCCCACCATCAGCCAGACACGAAGTGAGGGAACAAATGGGTGCCAAACTCACCACAGTATGCTGTAGTATGAAGTTTGCCAGCAAATAGAGAGATACTCAGCTCGGGGATCTCGACTATACTTTGTCAGCTTATGGATTGGTGGCTTTTTTAGCCCAGTGTCTCCCAGAGAGAAGTTGATGGTGTGTCTCCAACCCAGTGAAACTATTCGTTATCAGTCGACAATCAAGATTATGATCACAAACATAGAGATTACAGTGGCAGTCTCTTATCAAGTCCAAGATAAGATACCGCCACATCTACAAGTTCACCCCACCCCTTCGCCACCAAGTTCAGTCTTTCATAACGTTCATTAGAGCTATTAAGCTTCCCTATAATCCCAAGGAATAAATCAATTGGACGATTGTCTCAGTTGGTTGGAAACCAACTTGACGTCGGAAGACAACTCCTCGACACGGAGGGAGTCTCTCGGGGGAGTGCCGGCCCCAAGGCGCTCGAGCCAAGGGCGGCCCTTGCGGTCGCGGCTGGCCTGCTTGTTGAGCAAGCGGGTGTGGTTCTCCTCGGGGGTCAAGATCTTGCCCCAAAACTTGTCGCCAATCAGCATAATTGAAAAAGTAGTTTAAAAGCTAAACTGATGAGGGAAACTCTGTTATATATACGACTATAGGCAGGTCTGGCAATCAGCTGCCACGCGGCTCTGTTGTGACCCCACCCTTATCGCGGGGGGCGACACCGATACCGGGGCCTGAGCCGCGCCCTGCGCACCCGTCGTAATCAACAATATACGAGGCAGAACGGGTGTGCCACTAAATGGATATATACTGCTTACTATGAGACTTGTTTCGCGTGGTATAGTGGTGGCCTCGGGTGTTTCAGCGTGGTGTGGCTCTAAATATCAATTTTTGGAGGTCGTTGTTTGCTTGGGGTGTGGCTTGGAGGCGTGGCGATAAAGCAAGGTCGTGCCAAGACATAATTCCCCACTCCCACGGCGAAATGCCGAAAACGACCAAACGGAGGCGGAATAGGGTTTTTTGGACGGAGTATTGCGAAGGGGATCAGCAATGGTAGTGTTTTGGATCGTGTGTGTGTGTAGTGGTAGTCATCGTGAGGCAGGTCAGCCGCATTACCCCAGAAACGCGTCGCCCTGTGGTTTCGCAGCCGTGCTGGTAGTGCCTTGTCAGCGGCACTCACCGCGCACGGCACCACAAATTGCGCGACCAAAACCTCACGGCGCTAAATTGAGAAGGGTAGTGTGGTAACCATGGAGATGGAAAACAAAAGGGAGCTAATAGATTTAGCCAGCGTGGAAGAGGACAATATGGTCAATGAGTAGTTGACATGGTCTCGGTGTCTAGATCCTTTGGTATAGTGAGATTTGAGAGGGTGTCCTTGAAGTATTTGTCTGGGGCTTAGACCTCCGCTGCAAAACGCCGTAGCATCGTGTGATTCGAGCTGGGTATAAGAAAAACTACTGACAGTCTCGTGGTCACTCCCCTTGTGAACTAGACATCTACGGGAGCGTGAAAACAAGATTCCAGTGTAGTGGGGATGCACTGAAACGTTGGAGAAAAAGACCCGATACGCAATGAGAGCAGTCGATGGATGTGAAGGAATCAAACACCAACTAAAATCAAAGGTGATTGACCTCAAACACCCTATCCGTATTTACTCATTACTCCACATCCGAAAAGGTCACCTCAGTTATACTAAACTCAACTTTTCATTCACCAGAATTGGATCATAATTACGTGTTGCAAATGATGGCACAAAAACAATTAAGGTTTCAATTGCAACTGTTGATCCAAAAAGGTGTTTTACCATCGAGACTTTCGATTACCGAGTGCACCCTAATTTCCCATACGCCAGATCATTTTTGGGGAAATATCTCCACTGAACAAGTCTCCACAAATCGGCAATTAAACTACCCCACGGCTCTTTCTGTGTCTTACATTTTCCACGGTTATTAGGAACGCCAGCTGGCTAAGCCACCTTTTCATGTCTTTCCATTACACGCCTTAGAGGTACCATTAGCAGAACAATAGACCGCAGCGATGGTATCATCACTACGGCGTCTCTCAATTGTAAACAAGCGCTACCTCTACAACGTAAACTATAGCTTAATCCAAACTCTAAATTGATCTCAATTGGTCATCATTGATTGGTTGAATGCCCAAGACTCACTAGCCACATTGGACAGAAAATAGTGTTAGTCCAAAATGGCATTGGCGATGCCCCGTTTTATGGGCACGCGTCGGGTTACCTTATCTGGCGTTCGGATAATCAACCACATTGTTTTAGCGATTGTCTCGCCGCGATCGCGTTTACCGCGGCTATCGTGTGGGTCCGTTTCAAAATCGACAATCAGGGCGTGTTTCCAAATGCGTGTCAAAGTGCGTTTTTAAACGGTGGCGCCATGTCGCTGTCGTCGGCGCTGTCGCTGTCGCTGACGCTGTCGGCGGCGCCGGGAACCTGCCCGCGGCTGCACTGGTGACGTCGGACGGGCGCCGCCGGGTGCGAGGGGACAGGTGTGTGTGGGCTAACCGGGGAATAGCCGTGGCGGTTTAACAGCCGACTCGCCGACCCCACGTGAGGCCACATTTTCCCTCCCAATTGGTAAATATGGTCGGAGACCGTCTTGATGGTGGGCCACGCACCTAACTTCTACTTTGGGAAAGTAGATCCGCTCATCGCTTGAGGCGGCATCTGACACAAGCCCTAAAACAAGCCAGCCATCACTATCGAAACGTATCCTGAAACAAGTCACTTATGATCATTGGTTAGATCTAATCTGATCATAGGTATAATGGCAAGCTTGGACGGTGGTGGTGGTTAGCGTAGCCTGACTAAGTTAGAAATTTTAAATGATCGTGTCCCTACCAATTACCTCATGATGCGCGATCGTCTCGGAGCTAAGCACATTACCGGGTACCTCAAGCTGAAATGACGACCAAAAAGCCTAAATAAAGTTGGTCCTCGACTCAGCCACAACTGGCGTAGGTCCCATGTTGACTAACTTTTATGTAATTGACAAGTTCATTACCGTAAACATGAAACCAATGGTGAAACATCACCACTTATGGAACCACTACTGAAACGTCGTCGTCGT
Organism: Diutina rugosa; assembly: GCF_008704595.1. Classification (NCBI taxonomy): domain Eukaryota; kingdom Fungi; phylum Ascomycota; class Pichiomycetes; order Serinales; family Debaryomycetaceae; genus Diutina; species Diutina rugosa. The sequence goes on from NW_022995103.1 coordinate 37,679, forward strand.
CTCGAAATTCTATCTGCCCGCTTATCACATCGAAAAGCCCCCCGATTTCACCTAGCTGTAGACACCGTAAAAGCACCATGCACCCATTGACCTTTGTTACCCGATAAGTCATTTAGAACCTCCTCTGCCGGGGGAATACGAGTACGACGGCCCGGTGCGTGTGTGTAACAGGTGTGGTTTCGCAGTGCGAGATTTATCCTCGGCGCACCACTCGCCGCCAAGGCGTCTGTCTGATGACACCACCCGACGTCGAATGTATCTTAAATGACGCAAAAATTAACTCAACTTTATGTAGAGAAGTTTGAGTGATAGTGTACGATGTCAGTTCGTCAGTGATGCTATTTTGAATAAATAAATAAAATAAATATATAAATAAATAGGATTAATGTGAAACAGGGGTCCTGTTTCACCATTAAGAGGGGTCGTAACGGTCATGAGGTGATGATAGTATCAAAATTTGCAGGTTAGGCGGTGAAGGTGCGGTCCAACACTTGGAGCGCCGAGGCCTCGGGTTGCGAGTACTTCTGGCGAAACCCTGGCGCCAGCGGCACGGGGAGCACCGGCGGCGACCGCGGCTTCAGCGCTACCAGCGCCACCAGCGCCGGCGGCGGCGACATCATAAGTGTCTGCGCCAACGACGGCGGAGGAGTGGTGCCACAACTCAGCGCCAGCAGCGCCGAGAATACCGACAGCGTCAGCAGCATCGGCGTCGTCGTTTGCGTCAGCAGCATTGGCGTTGTCGTTGGCGCCACCAGCGCCGGGGTCGCCGCCGTCAGCGCCGACAGTGATGGTACCAGCAACGCCAGCGCCAGCGCCGGGCGCCGCGATTTGCGCCGCTTGGGCACTTCTGCCAATAACGTATCCGAATAGATCTCCCTCAGTAGCTCTAGGTGAGCTAAGCGCTCGTCTTCCGAGGGGACGCTCACCCCGGGGAAGCTAATCTCGTCATCATCGTCGGCGTCGTCCAGCTCCAGCAGCGCCAGCAGCGCTTCACCCAGCGCCAGCGCCGCGACGCGCCGGCGCTTGCGCCGCCGCGGCGGCGCCTGGTCGTCATGGCGATAGTAACAGATCAAATGGAGGCGGTGGTTAAGCTTATTCACCACCAGAAACAGCTGCTTGATAAGCCCGTTGGGCATGACGTTTTTGTCCTTATCCAATTGCTTGTAAATCAAAAACTGGCCGTGGTACACTTTCAGCGCCAGCCACAACTTGCCGTCGGTCCAGCGTTTCATCCCGCACTTGGTTTCATTCCAAACAAAGATGGTGTTCGGCTTGATGTACTGTTGGCGCTCGGGGGGCGTTAATCTCCGGTTGATGGTGGGGAGGATGTCGAGTCTTGTCCCTTCCAAAATCAAGAGGGCGTCGTAGACGTTTCTGATGCGGCCCTGGTAGGTGATGATGTTGGCCGCCACCGACGCTAGCGGCAGGTCGTGGCTGTCCAACTGGGGGTTGAATTCCGGGATAATAAACATAAAACAAGGTGTAAAACAAGGGTTGAAACAAGTTCTGAAACAATTAAACCTTGATTAGATGACTTTCCTTGACGATTTGGGTCGATTTGGATCAAAAATTCAAAGTTTGGTTTGGTTGGAAGTATTGGGCTTTCAAAGGCCAGCGAGGGGGGGGTATCACGGGGTTTGGTGTTTCAGGTTAACCCAAGGTAGATGTGATGGGGAGTATGCAATGGAAATCGAATCTGGGAATCTCAAACGTCAAACCGGGGACTGGGGCAGGGTTATATAACGCTTATTGTCGAATCCGGAGTCTGGCGATGATATCCCGGCAGTTTCTGATAATATCTCATGCACCATGTACGAGACTTTTTTTTTTTTGGTACATACTTTGGCCCGGGGCTCACAACGGATTCCGCCGAATACTCGATATACTCGCGGCGATCCTTAACCCTTCTTGGAGGGTGAGAGGGGAGAGGTGACACGGGGCGCTAAATCGACCCGCGGCGGCAGCCAGGCGTCCGCCACAACTCGTTTCAAAAATAAACCCTGAAACACCTAAACTGTTACAGGAGTTCAAGTTTCAAGCATCAAACTTGTGGTTGTGGTAGTTTGCCACATTTCCGATCGGTCATCGCTGGCGTTTTCCGCGGCTAACGCTTATCGGAGGATTAGGAAACTAGGGCTACGTATTTCGCCACCGCCTTGCACGGAACTCCGAAACATCTCGCCGATGCTACAGCTGACTCCGAAACAGGCTCCGAAACACGAGCGAATTTTTTTTTTTTTTGCCCGCTGCTGTTTCCGGAAACTGGGCCTGTTTCGACCTCAGTCGCAGCCTTCGATTGCAGCAATTGGCGATGCTGGTAGGGAGAGGGAAATGGAGACAATGAGTGCGCGTAACGAGCTTGGTAGCGCCACCACTGGCCACGTTCACGGTCATCGCAAGCAAATTCTAGCCCCAATTGCTCTTCTCAGTTTATCCGGGTTAAGCCATGGTGTATGTCTGACACACCGGGTGTTTGATGTGTACAGACGGGGTTCCATGCATGATGGTACCAGGGGGACCACACAACCATCTAGCATGTTTCCGCGGATGGGCCATTTCCTGGTTATATGCAGGAGACTCAACAACGATGAGAGTGCACCAAACTCCGAAACCGATCGCCACTACCTTTTTAGGCCAGGCCCTCTGAGGGGTTAGTGAGGGAGGAAGGTGCCGCCCCTCACTCTGGCGTTTAGTGTCTACGGCTAAGCTCCGAGCACGTGATACATAGTACAATTTCAACTGTGCCACACATGACTTCCAATTAAAATCAGGTGAGTGCTTAACCCATTATCGGCGCCGAAATAGTCTGAGATTTCCGTTTCGGCGTGTTGGGTGACGCTTCGAACGGTTTAGCCGTTTAGCCGGTTCCCCGGCTGAAGCTACCGATGACGTCATCGCGCAAATTGTCATCATCGCCCGATAATAAAAATTATAAGCTTAATTCCTAGGGCTCGCCGCCTCCACGGGATTCCGATCGTTATTACCCAGGCGTCGCAACCCTCGAGACAATTAAGGGCTTAGTACACGTTCCCGTTCCTATCGCCGAACGATAACGGAAATACACGAGATGGCCGGCAGCCGGAAAAGCAAAAATCCGCCTGTTGCCACGCCTTTTCGTAGGAAAATTGGCCACACTGGCAGGAAAGTGTCGGCAGCACCACCCGACACTTTCCTTGGATTTCCTTGGTAGCGGCACCAGTCTCCGAAAAAAATCCGAAAAATGGCCAAATACTTACGCTTCAGATATACTAGCCACAGTGTTTATGGGGTTTATGGGGTCGGAATATGGCTTGTGGGGGGTGTTTTCGGGGTTTGAGTGGGGGATATATCGAAATGTAGATCGCTTAACTAATTGTTTACCAAGCACCCTACAAAATTAACGTTTGCGCCGCATGCCACAGCAAGCCGCTAAATTCCCAATCGGGTAAAATGATTACCTCATCAGACCATACAAACCTAATAGAGCCTTGCCAATACGTCTAAGCAACACGTCTTCTCTGACCACAATCCTCTCTGACCAAAGAGCGCTGGTCGTTTCATTGGTCGCCGTTTCTGTAAATCGCAATTAAAAGCGGAAAGAAATGTTCGTGTAATGCTAATATTCGATCTATGTACAAGGCCTGAGACAATCTTTGAAGGCCTCAGACCAGTCTTGCTATTATAGTAGTGGTGGCATCCTCCAGCCACCTCTGGTCTCCATATTCGTAGTGTCTGTGTTTGTGAATGGCCAACCACAGTCGTCAAACGGCTCAATATCGTCTCCAATGCCGTTGGAAATGACTGGATATATCCCCTTAATTGTTAAGATGACGTCATTGTTGGATGTGATTAGTTTTGGGATGGTAATAAGCCTTGGTTTACTCCACCTCAACAAAGACGGTAAACCGGCCAAACCGGTCACGGTAGGCTTCTTCAACCTCCACCACTCCTCCCAACTGGTGGATGACATCATTCTTGGTTAAAACCATCACTTCATGACCCATCCTCAAGTGGTATCCCATCAGAACCCGATGGTCTAATTCACGAAGATACTGGCCGCCATGGGTGATTACCACTTCAGAACCACCCCCCACCTCGTCGACCTCCACCATAGAGCTCCGTTTAGCCCTTTTCCCAGCCTCGATTTGGTCATGACACCGTTGGACTTGAGCTAGAAGCGCCAGCACCATCCGCACCAGCATCGCCAGTTGTCTATAGCCATAACCCCTGAGGTAAGTATAGTGTCTCTTAGTGGTATTGCCCCTGAGGAAGTTGTGGTGGACGGTATACACCAACTGGAGCTGGTTGAGGAGCACTGCCACTGCTTGCCCTTGAGTTATCGCACAATAACCCCCACTACTACCATACCTCTGGTGCATCCCCCCCACCACTGAAAGTCTGGGGGAGGCCAAAAATTGATTGCCAATCACTTCTGCCGGCTTGGAGACGTAGCCTCTGTGGTCACGTGCTAAAAGCGTCTGGTAAAACAGCTGGGCCAGGTATTGCGGCAAAAACTGGTTATTATGGTGCGAAACCACCACCGAATCCGAGCTTAAAGAGTCCAAGATTTGTTGTGTTTGGTAGACCATGGCCACCTGGTTCCTCTGGGCAAACGATGAAGCGATCGTTGATGCTAATTGGTCCACTTCGGCAATGAATAGGTTACTTCTCTCGTTAATCCCTTCAAGTGGAGGCTCCACCATCAATGCCCCCTGGTGGTTTCTCGTCTTAAAATGCGTTTGGAGTACCAGGTATATGAAGCGTAAGTCGTGACAGTCGCTGGGCGAGAGTTTACGTGGTTGTGGATCACGTGGTCGGAAGAGCCGCAACGGACTCGGCTCTAATTTACCCGCTAAACACTCCTCAAGCTCAGTTTTTGAAAGCATCTTAATCGTGGCAGCACCAAGAGTGTCGAGAGTCACTTCCGCTTTATTTTCAACGTCTTTAAACGGGTTCAGCTCATAGGTGTTATAGGCCAATGAGAGGGTCATACACGTCGCCTGGGTCGGCGATTGCGGTTTCTGCTGCCATAATTGATGTGCAGCCATGTAATCAACCCCTTCCAGTTGTCCCTGAGCCTGAAAGTGTAATTTAAACCGAGTAAGCACTTCTGACACCGACAGCGATTCCACCCCCAAAATGCTATCAAACTCGTCCAGATTGGGACACAACCGAGCCATGACGTCGGGGACGTGGATATTGACTCGGTAGTTGCGCAGATTGACTTTTTCAAGCGAAACTCCCACCCCAGGCAGAACCACGAAAATGGGAGTAGCATCGCCAAACCGGTGTTTCTGGCGCAAGTGACGGAACTTGTCATTTAAGTCGTCAACCACAACCTTAGTATTGGTTTGTTGTATCTGTTTTTGGTTTCGGTCGACGACAATGGCCATGTTGGCGAGGGGGCCCCCCATCGAGGCACTGCGCCACATATCCGTTTTATCGGAATACAAGCCAATCAGACGAAGAAACTGGAGGACCGACGCCTGGGTTCCATCGCTAAACGGCTCAAGTTGAGATAGCATCGCCGATACTTCTGGATGGGGGTATATCGCCACCAATTTCAATGCCGTCAAAAGGGGCTGGAACTGCTTCCCGTCCCAGATACCGAACCACGCCGTCAAATGGGACACTCGGTTAGTCTCGGGTAAGTTATTCACGGTGGTTTTAATGAAATTCTGGTACGATTTAAGCGCTTCTTCCTGCTGTAAATCACATTTAAGCGTGGCAATTGCCGCGGTATTCTCCACCAGATTAGCAAGAAATACTGGCCGTTTCATCACTTCGTTCAGACAACCCCGAGACCCACAATTGGTCTCGTGCCACGCCAGTAACGGCCCGAAAACGACCGAAGAGGGGACGACCCACAGGCTCAGGCGGCACACGGCGCGGTAGAGACCTCCAATCACAAGTTGCTGGTGCCAGTACGACTTCCATAAGAGCGGTAACACCAGCTCTGGAAGCTTACAGCTCTCCAAAATCTGGACAAGCCCCACCGCCACCGCCTGGTGAGACTGGGCGTATTGGGCGTAGGTGCGCTCCACCTCGTAACTCAACTGACTCAGAATGGTCTCCAAGCCTTTAATAAACGATCGGGTAATGGCAACGGCCCGTTTTCTTAGGGGAAACTCGGTGTTGAAGCGGTTTTCCATAATCGCCTCACACGCCAACCAGCCGCTATCCACCACCTGGTGCCAGTGGAACGTCACCTGCTGGCCCGAAACAAACTCGAGCTCGTTTTCCAGAGTTAAAACCACCACGGTATTGTAGTTTTCGTTGAATTTCAGCTGGACATCGCGGACAACTATACCGACGGTTTTCGAGGGTTTCCCCCAGGTATAGTACTCGATAATTGAACCCCGAGACGGTGGTAGTGTATAGTTATCCTCAACAATCTCGGTAATCAGGTTTTCCGCCAGTTTAGACGATATTTCACCCTCGTCCACTGACACCGTAGAAGTACCTGTATTTGGTGGTATTTCGAGGAAATCGGGTCCCCGGTGGACCATAGCCTCAATCGTCTGTGCCAATGAAGTGGTAGGTTGGGTATTTTGATGGATATCGATGGCATAACCCCGAATAAACCGTCCTGGTAGTCCCATGATCATTGGCGTGGTGTGCCACCACCGTAGCCACGGCCGTCGTCGTAGCACGCTATATCGCGCTATTCGCATCATATAACACGACGGAAGGGGAGAAAAAACCGAGTTATCGGCGTAGAAGGGAGATAGGGGGGGTAAAACTTTTGGAATACTGTTTGAGCCGACTCGCGACCTTAGACGCTACCAGTGCGACCCCCGCGAAGAGCCCCGGTTACGTAAGATGTTAGGTAAGGCAAATACAAGTAAATTAAATAAATATGATAATCAAACATCGAGTCTCGATTAAACGAGCTAGCTATAGATGGAATTAATTTTATACCAAGTATCACAAATAAAGGTTTGTTCATAGGGCTCAATAAAGAGGTTGATGGAGTAGACCCGATGTTTGCCAGAACCAATCAACGACGGTTAGTGCCATGAAGTGACGATTAGTCTCTTCAATAAAGTGTAGAAGTAAGGAATCACACCAGCGGATCTTTTATTTGATCGGTTTTCGAATTTTGATAGTTTCACATGAATTGGCCTATATTCCACAATTTACACCATTCTCACCAAATGACACTGGCCGCGATATCCACCACGAGTAGTCTCAGGATCGAGTCCTCGCTTCACCGATATATTTTAAAAGCTTATATCTCGGCCACTGTCCACAAAAACGACGCGATCAACGGGGCCGTGTCTGCAGCGACGCAAGGGCGATTGACGGGGGCATCGTGCCTGTGATCTCGCCCTGCCTCGTCAAACCGTAGTTTAGGCTGCGATTGTTAGGCTCACGTTACAACTGTGAACAATAGAGCAATGCCTGTATTGGCGACTGACGGAGAATCGTGAAAACGCACGCTTCGACGTGTGGCTCCCGTCAACGCCGGTGACGGAGATTGCGACGTCAGATTACTTTGTAGACGTCGGCAAGTAAAAGAAAAGGCGTTGGGATCAGACATACCAGAATAGGAAGAGACAGAGACACAGGCATTGACAAATCGACATGACGTGACATTACTTAAATAGCGGCTACACGAGACGGCTACTGCTTCCATCTCTGGACGATGACGGCGTTCTTCAACCCGGCGTCGCCCACGGTGCCGTCGGCGTCGATCACCTTGACGGGGAAGGCGTGGTTGAGGGTGAACTCACGCCCCGCGGCATCGTTGTACGCGTGAGAGGCGACGAACTGGTACACGTCGCTCACGGGCTGGGAGCTGTCGAAGCGGTGCAGCAATTTCTTACCGTTGGCGAACCGGATCTGGACGGGAGTATCCCCCAGAGGCTCGGGATCAGCAGGAGCAGTGGCCGCCTCAGAAGAAGAGGTAGCGTCAGTGGGAGCTGGTTCTTCGACACCAATGACTTCACCGGGGACGGGAGACCCCAAACGGTGGCCCTGGCCGTGGTATCCACCGGGACGACGTCTGGGAGGCACATAGTCCTCTTCAGTCTTCTTATACACTTGGACATCGACGTCCTGGCCAAACTCAACGTCAAGAAGCAGCACCGGCACCCGGCCCTGGTTTAATTCACGGAGTACCGCTTCATTGGCCGGGTCATCGTAGCGGTGTAATGGCCCGTCGCCGACGGTAAACCCTTGACGCCAGAAAGTGATTTCCCGCGTCACTTTCGCCGGGCGCTCGACCCGGTCTCCCGCCACCAGCTCGCTGGGCTCGGTGCCATCTCCCAATTTGAACCCAGTGCCAACAAACTGAGCCCGCGACAGCAGCTGCGGTTGCTGGGCACTGGGGCGGTCGTCGGCCTCGCCCATCTGTTCCTGTGCTCGGCGGAAGATCTGGTCAATCAAGCTCTGGTCGTTGTGGTTGTTGCCACCGCGGTCGGGCCCTTCCACCGCCAACCCCAGCTTTTCGCCACCGGTAAATAGGTTATTCCGCTCGTCGTCATCTCCTCTAGATGTACCAGAGTCGAAATCTCTTAACGTACGGACCCCGCCGCCGCCGGACCGACTGGTAGCCGCAGTAGCAGGCGGCGGCGTAGTCGACGGTTGGGTGGCGTAGTAGTCGTCGACGGCCGCCCGCACGTCGTTGTGGTTGCGCCGCAAGTACTGGGCCGCCAAGTCGGACGAGGCCCCGGTGAGCCCAACAAACTCGGCAACTGCGTGGGCGTCCAGCATGGTGTGGTTTGTAGGATCGAGGGTGTGGTGGTTAATGAGCGCGTCGCCACCGTGCGAAAGAAAGTAGTGGTGGTGACAATTAAGCTAATAGTAGACGGTTAACCAATGAGACATTGATAGATTTCTAACAATTAAGCCTTTGATAGAATTATTAACTTTTGAAATTGTAGCTTGTAACTTTCTAGCCTATGGTTTCTAGGCTTATGACTGATCTCTGTGATATAAGCTATGACTGATCCCAATGCCATAGTATTCTTGATTAGACCTAACAGTGACACCAAGCCTACAAACGGCTCCAATTAAGCCAAATATCCGATAGACTGTTGCTTTGCTCCTATCTATTCAAGCTAGTGGGATTAGTGTGTACTGACGACTCCTATTGAAAGCAATTCTTATTCAAAGCACTAACATAATGAGTTAAACAAGCTCCATTTCACTGATGATTTCATCCACAATGAGTGCCTCAGTCAGTTAATTAAAACTCGCTTCACTTTCAGCAATGACAGTCTCATCGATGGGGTCAGCCGCACCTCCACGTCACCTGAATCACACCCCTATAGCATAGACTATCCAACTGACTTTGAAACCACTTATGTTTCAAATATGGAGCCAAGAAACCTCATACAAGTCACTTAGATCCAGTTTCTTTACCTTGAACGCGTGTATTGTATTCTCTGCCTCGTCCCCTCTCTGCCTCCATTTGTGGTTGCGGTGCGACCCACGACCCTTAAGGCCATGGACGACTACTTGAGGCTTGTCGACGCCCTCAGCCACCGGCGCCACGCCGACGTCGATACCTGGATCATCGAATATGTCAGCGACACCGACGAGTACAAGGACGTGCCTGCCAATACTTCCCAATGGACGTACTTGGTGTACTGTGCCCTCCTTCTCTATACGTTTCCGGCGCTGACCCCCGCCACCAAATTGCGCCAGTGGCTCGACCAATTGCCTAAACTTGATGATATCTCCATTAACAAACAGTGGGACAGTCCAGAAATGGCCGAGATCGCTACTACAGCGCAAAATCAGTACGATTTCACTGGCTCGTTATCCTCATTTGTCGAGGCGAAATTGACCCACGATCTGGCCTATCTGCTGGACGTGAACAGCATGGTCCCGATTATCGACTTGGCTCTTGATAATGAAGCCCTTAATCGCCAATACCACGGCCTTTTGGTGCCGTTCCGCTACTACCATACTCACGCTGAGGACCCGATAACCCTCAAAAAATTCCTTGAAAAACGTCACAACCACCAAACAGTGTTCACTACGCTTGTGGAACCACTCAACGGAGAGCCGGTGGCGCTCGACGCGTGGCTACGCCAGGTATTGCTCCCCGTAGCCCACTATTTTGGCGACGACTGGAATCCGCTCTGTCAGTGGTTATTCGGTGAGCAAACCCTCTACATCAGTGGCCAGGAGGTGGTGGACTACTTTGCCATGCTCCACCGCGTGATTGCGGTGCTTGTCGACTCGCAAATCGCGCTGGATGCCGTCGTCGAGGGCTACTTGGCCGCCGCGTACTACTTCTCCCTCTGCCAACGACAAGGAGACAAGTTGTCATCGCATAAGCTCGTCACGGTGTACGATACCATGGCGCTGACGTTGGCGAAATTGGTGAAAATGACGAAACCGTCGGGTAACCCCATCACCGCTCCCACGGTATCAGTGGACGAAATCGACTACTCTACACTTCCTGAGTTCATCGCTGACCCTAACAACCCCATCAGATCATCGTTTTCGCCGCCGCTGCTTGAAGCCGTGGAGTATCTCGCCGATCTCGTCCGCCACTGCCAAAAGATGTCGCTGACGTGCCTGTTAAACATCCGCAAACTGATGGTATACCAACAGGGCCAGGCCCAGGAGCAAATTGACCGTGATGTCGCTCGGCTTACGCTGAATTTGACCCCGACTACCTGGCGCCACTGGTGGGAAGCTACCGACCAATTGATCACGGCATTTGTCCCTGATTTAGACCACCAGGCCCGCCTATACAAACAAGTGATTGAGCGGTGTCTTTTTGCTAACTTATTTGACGCGGTCACCTCGGAATTATTTGACCACCACCGCCAATTGGTCAGTGACCAGACCTGGTTCGATTTGGTGATTGACAAGTTCTGGCACCTGTTTGGCACCGCCACTTCTCTCAGCGATAAACAGGGTGAACTAGCCCATGCTAGCAAGTGTCTCGACGTGCTTGACTACATGAGTTCCAAGGGATTGGAGGTGCTGCCCGAAAGTAACCAACAGGCAGTTGCCGCGAAACACTTGATGAAACTGATCAGAATGATGTCCAACTACAAGTTACCGCCCAACACTACTCCCAAGACGTTGATTACTCGTTTTACTGAAGATCCCCTTGCCGTGGCGACGCTTATCCTTACGTATAACCCGAAACTGTACCTTGGCTTCGACAAATTGTTCAAAATTGTTAACGATTTCGCCATCTACGCCGACTACGCTCAACAGTCACTGACTTACCAGCCTAAGAGAGCTAAGGGACACTCCCGTAGTGTCAGTGGAGCGCTGCAATTGTCTCAACAACCGGAGCACGGCTACTTCCCTAAGCTTAAGGCGGCGTGTGTTGAGCTGGCATTGGCTGATAACAACTTCCAGTGGGCCTACACTCAGCTGACCAACCTATTCGACTATTACCTGCCCCAGGAAATCAATACCAACTGGCTTACTTTCTACCAGGTGGGCAAATACGTCGATGCCAACGCTGAATCCCCCTCGTTAGACGTGTTACAGAAGCAGCACCAAGTGCTCGGACGAGTATTAGCCCTGATGGACGCCACTAACGACTCCCAGCGCGTAGTGCTTCGCCAGTGGCAACAAGTGGACGACGCCATTGCCTCCTTCTACCCTCCTCAAGTGCTCCAACAGGTCACCGATGCTCTGTTTGCCACCCATAAGGTCGACTCGTTGGCGGAAATGACGGGAGAAGTGAACCAGATGGCTCTGTCTCTTTTGAATGACGCCACCACTCACTCGCACCAGGCCGGCGAGAAATTGCTGAAAATGTTAGTCTCGGGCCTCGGCTGGGCCATTGGGGCAAATAAGTGAACCGTTGAGCTTCCAGTTTCATTGGTTTCGAGGTCTAGGAGGGCATTTGTTGGCGGTTGATTGGGGAATTTGATAGTACCGGAAAACTGGCGATATGGAATTTTGCTCGGAAATATTGCTCCACACCCAAATGTCGCTGCGCCGAGAGCCCTTGGCAGTGAGGCTTACGGGTCAAAAACTACACACACTTTTCCTAGCCGCTATAGTTGCTCACCCAAACAGCAAACCAACCTCCTAGGGGCCACCAGCTTTTTTGACGAGCAGCATGACCTGATCGCGACCGGTTGCGACCGGGTCGATTTCCTACATCGTCGCTTAAGTTTGAGTTTTTGTGGGCGCGACACCTCGCCATTTGCCCTGTGCTTCTGTGTCCGACCCACTCTCGACCCCTCGACACGGTTTGGTGTTGTGTTTATCGGTGCTTTTTGTCGTGTTTACGTCGGTGTACGTTGTGTCTTGTTTACGCCTTGGTGGCGGCCACACATCTCGCGAACAATAACCGATTGTTGCCTTCGGCTGCAGCCCTACTAAACCTTGAAAAACAACCCTACCTTCGCATTGGCCCGAACCCCAGGCGAGATGACGTGGCTAGGGACACAAGAACATAACTCAAAGACGCCATAGGGGCAAAAAACACGGCGGCAGCAAATACGATAAAATAAAATAGCACCCAGCAGTCGCTACGTGGGCTGCTGGAGGAAGGTGTGTATGTGTGTCGTCTCCGTTTCTAGTCATTGGGACTTCGGGCCTCAGCTCGTTTAAGGAGGCGCCTGGTATATTCGGCACGTCGTGATAGCTCCCGACAGGCGCCATTGTCAGGGTCCTGTACCGTTTGTTTTGGCATTACCACCTGCGCCGTGGTATTTATCTTTTTCTCGCGTCTACATTGTTCACAGGCTCCATTGCCCTACAACGCCACAGCCGGTGATATGGTGCTGTTCTCTCACTGGGGGAGGCGAAGCCGGGTTTTACTAACGGGGATGTATCTACGGATATTTTCTCGTATCAGTGCCAGATGCCGCAACCGCCAGAAAAATAGTCACAAAACTGTGGCATTGCCTCATTTAGGTTTGGCCGACACATGCCACTCCTGCCAATCCCCGGCAGCCAACCCGACGTCAAACCCTGTTTAAACTAACCATTCAAATTTAATAAACTACTCATTAACAAAAAAATCTTTCCTCTGTCGATCGCTGGCGGGGCGAGCGTCGTCGCAATTACCTGCTCCCCTTCCCCGCACCATCGCGCTTGCCGTGTGGGACCTATCACAAATTTTGGCCTCGTACTGCAGACAAGCCCTATCTCCCTGCTAAGCTCCCTCTTTAGTCTCTTTGCTTTTCCGGACAATGGCGCCACCCACCCGCCCCGACTGGTGGTCGTTTCATGTCGCCTTCATGTGGCGAGGCCTCTCCAGGCATGTGATCGGAGGGGCTAAACCCTATTTCGGCGATCGATGGGGTATAATTACCCTGTTAGCGTTGGCACCACGCGAAGCTGCTTCGGGCTAAAAAAAACCCGAGCCCCAGCGATTATTTAGGGGGGATACGTGCTGTAGTCGTAGGTTGCCCGCTGACTAACTATCAGCCCTATTGTTAGAGCCAACAGCTATTGTTGAGACTATATTGCGATCCCATTGCCTCCTGCACACAGTTGCGAAAACACGCTCGCTCGCACTAAGCATTTTTTCGGTCTCGCACTCCCACCCTCTCTAGCCATAACAAAGACATGAGGTCTGGCGCTAACAATGGGGGGGAAGCTGCGTGACTCCCCGCTGACATAAACTGCCTTGCCCTCCGGATGGGCAGCTCGATTAGGCGAGTGGAAACAGACAAAGGGCGCCGCTGCGCGTTCTAGACCGGGCTAGCGTCGTATTTCGGCCCCAGTTACGACCACAACCCCCATTCACGCTACGACGCCTCAGATGCTGGCTAATGCTGTGGCCGATGAGATGAATCGACGAGCGGCTAACCTAATACTGCTCGGCTGTTACTTGCTGTTGCTAAGTTTGCTGGGTTTCCGCAACTGTCCGTGGTGCCTGGCCCCCCACTGTTGAGGCCCATGGCGGCGATAACCCCCGCCACCGCCGCCCTGTGAGGGTCGTGTCGCTTGCGAAAATTATTTTTATTTTTCGCGCGACGCAGACCTACATTGGAAACGCATGCAGACCTTCGTATCGGACTAGCGCATCCTCTAGCAAACCGCAGCTGGGGGACAAAGGTGGGGGGGGGGGACTACACAAACGCCAGCGCCAAGAGGTGGGTTAGACCCCGTCACTCGGTGGCCCCATGTGGCTTGCCGCAACCGGTAGGTGGTTTTTGCAGGCTCCTTCCCCTCGCGGCGTCTCTCGTCGTCAACGCTACTGCTTGGCGCTCGTCGCCTCGACAATGGATCGCATTGTAATCTGGGTGCGTCTTTGTTGTGTAAGCCGCCACCGTGCGGTGTTGCTGATGGCGGCGACTCATCACCGGCGAAAACCACCCACCAAATGGCAAAATGTCGCCTACTTTTCCACCAGTGTCGCCGTCTTCAGTTCGACGGGGTAAATATTTTGGTTTTGCCACCGTGCATGGAACGTCCTTCTACCCGTATTGTGCGGGCCAACTGCCACTACTACCCGAAATAGCCATTGTTGCTGCTCGCCAAGGCTGCAGGTCTCGTCTAGCGGCCACACACACTCACGACGCCCGACTGCTAAAAAAATCTTTGACTTCACTCACGCCGCGTACCCACAGTTTGTCAATTATATAAGACACCAGGTCGCCTCTCATAATGTCATCCATCCCTAGATGAAGATCAGCACGCTCGTTTCGCTGCTCGCGGTGGCCGCGTCCGTCTCGGGGCTCGACATCACCCAAGACACTGTCGTCGACGGCACCATTGACTTGTCCGTCGGGGACATCAACATCTCCCCCAATGTCTACTACCTGATCTTCAACAATGCCGTCCTGGCGTTGGTGGGGGGCTTGAACGTCGGTTCGGGCGGTGGCTTCTACATCACCTCCAACAACAATTTGATCGGGTTGAGTGTCACCCTCTTGGGTGTCCTCAACAGCATCAAGAACGACGGGATCATTTCGTTCAACTCGGTGTTGCTGGCAACTTCCCCCACCTACAACCTCGTGGGGGCCCTGTTTGAAAACAACGGTAAGGTGTTCTTCGGCTCGCAAGGGTCGTTGCTTCCCCCCGTGCAATCGATCACGTCGTCGAAATGGAACAACAACGGTCTCATCTCCATCTACCAACAGACTCGGTCGACCGGCGCCGTCGTCCTCGGGCCTGCAGTGCTCGGCGACTTGAACAACAACGGTGACATCTGTCTCTACAACCAGATCTGGCTCCAAACTACCGCCATCAAGGGTGACGGGTGCTGGCACATCTTGGGCAACTCGTTGGCCCAATTGAACCTCCCGTTGTTGGCCGTCGACACCACCCAAACCTGGTACTTGGAAGCCCCCACCTCGGAATTGTTGGCGCTCTTGGTCACTGCCCCGCAACCTTACACCGTCGCTGGTTTCGGTAACGGTAACGTGATCGGTCTCACCGGCCCCATCTTGTCGTGGAACTACAACGCCGGCACCGGTACCTTGACTCTTTACTCGGGTCCCTTGAACACCTTGCCCCAAAGATTCGTCATTGGGCCGGGCTATGTCAACCTGAACTTCCAGATCGTCTCCCACTTGTTCGCCGGGGTGTCGGCTCCTCTCCGCAACGCCATCAAGTACAACGCTCCTCCTCCCAACCCGGCTCCCGCCAACTGTGGTGTGTGTCTGCTGACCGTTGAACCACCTACCCTGACTGCGTCGTCGTCGTCATCGGAAACCTCGTCTTCGTCGTCGTCGTCGTCGGAAACTTCGTCGTCGGCTGAACCCACTTCGTCGTCGGAAACTTCGTCGTCGGCTGAACCCTCGCCGTCGGAAACTTCGTCGTCGGTTGAACCCACTTCGTCGTCGGAAACTTCGTCGTCGGCTGAACCCACTTCGTCGTCGGAAACTTCGTCGTCGGCTGAACCCTCGCCGTCAGAATCCTCTTCGGAATCGTCTTCTGCTGAACCTACGTCGTCGGAATCTTCTTCGGCTGAACCCTCGTCTGAAAGCTCGTCCAGTACTGAGTCGTCGTCCGAATCCAACACCGGCAATGTTCTGAACACTGAATCCGAATCTTCGCTGGCTACTGAGTCGTCGTCTGAATCCAACACCGGCAATGTTCTGAACACTGACACTGAATCTTCGCTGGCTACTGAGTCGTCGTCTGAATCGAACACCGGCAATGTTCTGAACACTGACACTGAATCTTCGCTGGCTACTGAGTCGTCTTCTGAAACCGGCAACGGCAACGTGCTGAACACTGACACTGAATCGTCTTCTGAAACTGGCAACGGTAACGTGCTGAACACTGACACTGGGTCATCCTCTGAAACCGGTAGCGGCAACCCTTCCAACACTGACACTGGCAACGGCAACCCTTCCAACACCGGCACTGGCAACGGCAACCCTTCCAACACTGACACTGGCAACGGCAACCCTTCCAACACCGGCACTGGCAACGGCAACCCTTCCAACACTGACACTGGCAACGGCAACCCTTCCAACACCGGCACTGGCAACGGCAACCCTTCCAACACTGACACTGGCAACGGCAACCCTTCCAACACCGGCACTGGCAACGGCAACCCTTCCAACACTGACACTGGCAACGGCAACCCTTCCAACACCGGCACTGGCAACGGCAACCCTTCCAACACTGACACTGGCAACGGCAACCCTTCCAACACCGGCACTGGCAACGGCAACCCTTCCAACACTGACACTGGCAACGGCAACCCTTCCAACACCGGCACTGGCAACGGCAACCCTTCCAACACTGACACTGGCAACGGCAACCCTTCCAACACCGGCACTGGCAACGGCAACCCTTCCAACACTGACACTGGCAACGGCAACCCTTCCAACACCGGCACTGGCAACGGCAACCCTTCCAACACTGACACTGGCAACGGCAACCCTTCCAACACCGGCACTGGCAACGGCAACCCTTCCAACACTGACACTGGCAACGGCAACCCTTCCAACACCGGCACTGGCAACGGCAACCCTTCCAACACTGACACTGGCAACGGCAACCCTTCCAACACCGGCACTGGCAACGGCAACCCTTCCAACACTGACACTGGCAACGGCAACCCTTCCAACACCGGCACTGGCAACGGCAACCCTTCCAACACCGACACTGGCAACGGCAACCCTTCCAACACCGGCACTGGCAACGGCAACCCTTCCAACACCGACACTGGCAACGGCAACCCTTCCAACACCGGCACTGGCAACGGCAACCCTACTAACACTGGTAACGGTGGCAACGGCAACCCCACTAACACTGGTAACGGTGGCAACGGAAACCCTACCAACACTGAAAGTGGTGGCTCTACTCCTACCAACGGTGGTAACGGTGGTGTTGGTCCTGACAACGGCGGTAACGGTGGTGTCGGTCCCGACAATGGTGGCTCTGGTAACGGCGGTGCTGGTGAAGGCTCTGGCTCTGGCTCTGGCTCTGGCTCTGGCGCTGGTAACGGCGGTGCTGGCGAAGGCTCTGGCTCTGGCTCTGGCTCCGGCTCCGGCTCTGGCTCTGGCTCCGGCTCCGGCTCTGGCGC
>NW_022995103.1:55263-94503 GCF_008704595.1 Diutina rugosa
GGCTCCGGCTCCGGCTCTGGCTCTGGCTCTGGCTCTGGCTCTGGCTCTGGCTCTGGCTCTGGCTCTGGCTCTGGTAACGGTGGCTCTGGTGCCGGTGAAGGCGCTGGCTCTGGCTCCGGCTCTGGCTCCGGCTCTGGCTCTGGTGCTGGTAACGGTGGCTCCGGCTCTGGCTCCGGCTCTGGATCTGGCGCTGGTAACGGTGGCTCTGGTGCTGGTAACGGCGGTGCTGGCGAAGGCTCCGGCTCTGGCTCCGGTTCCGGCTCCGGCTCTGGCTCTGGTAACGGCTCTGGTGCTGGTAACGGCGGTGCTGGCGAAGGCTCCGGCTCTGGCTCTGGCTCCGGTTCCGGCTCCGGCTCTGGTGCTGGTNTGGCTCCGGTTCTGGTTCTGGCTCCGGTTCTGGCTCTGGCTCTGGCTCCGGTTCTGGTTCTGGTTCTGGCTCTGGTAACGGCTCTGGTGCTGGTAACGGCGGTGCTGGCGAAGGCTCCGGCTCTGGCTCTGGCTCCGGTTCCGGCTCCGGCTCTGGTGCTGGTAACGGCTCTCCTTCGATTGATTTCACTGGCGGTGCTTCTGCCAAGATGATCTCCACTTCGGTGATGGCTGTGATGATTCTTGCTCTCTTGTAAGAACACCCATCAGTATTTTGATACCTTTTAATATGAATTGATTGTAATATAATTTTGAGTATAATGATTACAAGAATTTAAACAAGAACAACGTAAATGAACTCTCATTCAGTTTATTGAGAATTTCAAACCAAACCAACTTCTACCTGCGAATCTTAACACCTGACATTGTTTGCCTTCGCATTTTGAACTCAGAATCTTCAGGATAAATTCACCCTCTCCCCATTATGTTAGGCATAGACCAGCTGCCTCCTTTGAGCTAAGACATACTACACAGAGAACTCGTGAATCAGCCTGTTGAAATTTCAACAATAAAGCGCACAAATTATGGAATATTCCATAAGTCAATCAACTGAGTTAGTGTAGTCTAATTATAGTTCACTACTGCTTGTAAAAAATACATGTTGCAGTTTTAGCAAACGGGGGCTACACCTTTAGAGTGCTGAGTTACTTATCTAGTTTTCAAAAAAAACCTTAATTACCACCCTACCAATACCAACCTACAGTCTATGGTTTAGGAGAATATGACGAGGGAAAGAGAGAGAGGCTACAAGATTCGTACAAACAATACGAACGTGGGTTGCCAAGCGTTTGCTATTGTCACCAATTACGAGAATACGACGTAAATACTACTTCTGGAAGGACACAACAATATACACGGCCATGCTTCAAGAGCCCTTCCCGAAAAAGCAACGGCGGTCATTCAACCCCCCTTCCACCGACAGGGCACGTTTGGTCCACCAGTTCCGACCACAGAACCATGGGTTTCAATTAATTATTTCTCCCTACATAATCTCCTAATCTGGAAGAGTATTTGGAGTGGTACAACATGTCTAAGTGTTTATCACTTCGCGAATTCTGCCTTCCCTAAGTGGCCACGAAAACGACATGAATCACACGTGAACGCCAATCTTCCTGAACCTCCTTCGAAAGACTAAACTACTAAACATTCGCGTAACCCCATGTATCGAAAACAGGCGGAGTTCCGGGCGTGCTTCTGTTATTTCTATCACCCCGCAAAACACAATATACAAGAAAATATTTCTCCTCGAGCGCGGTTGCAAAATAAATGAAAAGCTTACCATCGAGATTATCCCACAAAAACGAGCGATGTACGCCTAATGTGGCACAAAGCGGCGGACTTAAAAAATTGGTGTTATCCCTGCCGACACCGATTTCGCGTAAAGGTGGCACAATCGGCCACAAGCACCGTTTGGGGCATTAGTAACGGCGATTCTGTGGAGACAGCCAGTTTGTGGCCGATTATTACCACGGACACGAATGCCGTCCACGGCTTAGCGAAGTGGTTCAAAAGCACATGGTGTGATCCTGATCACAGTGGGGTGATGATTTGGCTTAAATTGGTTAAAGTCTTTTTACAGTAGGCCTGAGTCAATTTTGATTAAAGTACAATTAGACCGCTAGCGGTCGGCGGAGTTTATCAGCAGTAGTCGGGCTGACGATTGGGTCGACGATTATTGGTCGATGAGGGGGGCGTCGTAGGTCACCGAGGTGTAGTCCCAGTAGAAGGTAAGTTCGTTAGGACCAGTGGCGTTACAGTCACGGTTGAAGTCGACGTCACCCACTTGGCTGTTCAAGTAGTTTGCGTAGTCCAGCAACTTACACGAGAACCCGGGACCGTTCTGGCACGAGGGGATGGGCACCACGGCATCGTTCAACACAAAGCGCACGTAGTGCTCGTTGCTACAGTTGAGACGCTCGATGTAGAGTCTGGTGCCCATGGGGACGATCTCGGCCGCCAGGTAGGGGTTGGGGAAGGGGACGTGGTCGACGGGGATGTCTTCCTTGGGGTCGACGATGTTAAGCGACGTAAGCATGAATTCGACGTCGGTGTCGTGGGTGAACGAGAGGTAGACCTGGTTGGCGGCAGTGGTGTCGTTCAAAAGCTTGAAACTGGCCTTGGCCATCTGGGAACCGACGACGCGGCCCACCTTGTTGCCGCGGCCAATCTGGTAGTAGTTGCCGACATCGCCACGGTACTGGTTGCGGATCCACTCTTCGGTGGTGAACAAGTCACAAGTAGGACCCCACCCCTTGACGTTGATCTCAAACCCGCACCACAACATCATGCTCGCCGTCTGGGACCCCGTAAGGTTCAAGCCGGGGTTGTCTCGTTGCCAGCGTTGGATGATGCGGTCCTGGTACAGCAAGTCGTATTTTTTGATGGCGTCGTGGTTTTCGCCGTCGACGTTACACGCTAACCGGGGAGTTAACGAGTTGGCGCCGTAAGTGCTGTTTTCAGCGATGACGACAAAGTCAACGTTCAGCAAGTCGTCAGTATCGAGGAACGCCTGGGTGAACGTTTCCCCAGTGTGGAAACATCTGTCGGAGTTCAGCGAGAACACAGGGAACTTTTGGTTCTTAGGGATCAAGTGGCCGTACTTTTTGCGGAACACTTGGCCGTGCAAGTAGGCGTCGTCAAGCCCTAAGTACGGCAGCTGGGCGTTATCTCTGTCAGTTTCCTTTTCGTAGTAGTCCTTGTTATTGACGAAATAGTTGTAGTTGTTGAACACTGAAAGGTCTCCCTTTAACGGGCCGTGGTCTTTCTTATACTGGGAGATGATATTCCAGATGGCTTCGAAGCGAACACCATCGCCCTTCGAAGGGAAACGCTCCCCGTGACGACTGACAAGCTGGATGTGGTCGACGGTACACTGGTCAGGTGGATTAGGGTCAATACCGAACCCTTTGGCCTGCTTATAAGGGCCAGAACCACCCAAGAAGTTGATGATATTGTACTGTTCCTTCAGCGCCTGTTGCGGGGTGGCGACATCAGCAACATTGTCGACGAGGAGAAGCCCGTGGTGGAGGATGCGGTAGTAGGCGGCTAAGTTGACCATGTTGGACCCATTGACTTAGGGGGACGGCGGGCGCATTATATTTCGGGTGCACCACGTGGAGTCAGGGATGGAGACCAGCCTCAAGCCGTATACACGGGAAGGGTGGTCCGAGGAGAATGTCGTAGAGGGAGCAAGGAGGGCTAATGGTCTATTGTTTGGTCCACGTGCGGGGATGTTGACATTACAATTGGTTGTGGTAGTTAAAAGGGGTAGGGTAAGGGGGGGGGGGGGGGGGGGNNNGGGGGGGGGGGGGGTGTTAGCGAGCCGAGCGATAACGGTGGAAAAAAGTGAGTCCTGAGAATAGAGAAAAACCACAGAAAAAAAAACAACCCATATATTAGATCAATTGGCAGAGAAGATGATTGGTAGAATCAGATTTACAAGCTTCGAGTGATGGTAAAAGTTTCGCTTGGGGGAAACCCTAGCGGGACCCAGCGGTTGCTTCGGCTTAGCCGACGGCGCGCCGGTACGGCGACAGGGACATCGGCCCCTTCCCCAGCAGACACTAACGTCGCACCCCTAAGCCTCAGGTATACGTCAAAACGTGCCCCCTCGATGGTCACGAAGAGTATAGCCAGAGGATGAAAAAATTGAGGAATTTGATGGGGGTTGATAGCTACTAGTTGAGAAGGGCAAAAAGAATGCGAATTTTGTGGATCGAACACAAGACCTCCAGATTTCAGCGACCGAAGTTGACTTCAGTCTGGCGCTCTCCCAACTGAGCTAAATCCGCTTTCTGCGATTTTGTGCTCGAAACTATCGGTTATCAATTTAGCAACAACATGCCAATTTCGCTTCGCTGAGGGGTTTGCATAGTTTAAAATAGGCTTACGGCGTAATTGTACAGGTTCCCGAGACAATACAGACCTCATAGCAACCAAAATGTAGTGGTTAGAGGGAGTATTTTGTCCTAATTGACTATGTAGTTGAGCAAGTTTTCACTCTAAATGTTTTTGTAGTCAACTCTGAAATAAACTACTCCGACGCCGACACTATCAACGTGGGTCCGGTTTTGTGGTTTTTCGGCAAACCAATCACTGTTATGTCAGTGTTCCTGACCATCAGATAACGATTGAGCGAATTTGCATCATCCGTCTGTGTCTAATGTCCTTCGCTACCTCGCATCGTTTAATCGATGTAGGCGTCCAACCACTTGTCGGCCATGAACAAGCGTTTGCCGTCCATTTCTTCCTGGACGAACCCTTCCACTAATTTATCAAAAACCTTACGGTCCAATCTGTGGTCCCCCAGGCCGATTTCTCCAAGTTGAACTGAGCAACAAGCATCTTTAAGTTGATCAACATCGATATAGAGTTCTTCTCGAAACTTCGGTACTTGTTCCGAGTGGGAAAATACTTTTAAAGCGTTGTATATAGTCATTCTCGAGTCAAACTTGGAGAACTCCTTCGCCATGATATTCAGGAACTGGGCAAAGTTGATCCCCTTCTCTGCATCGCCGCCTTCGACGGTAAGCATGCGTTCCAAGTCACTTTCAGCGGGTACGGCGATCCCGAGCTGAGTGTATAGGTTGACCAAGTCCTGCTTGGTAATTTGCAGATCTCGCAGTTCCCCATCGATTAACGTGAATGCGTGGCGAAGCTGACTTTTCTGGTTATTCGAAAGGGTATTAAGGGCACTCATACTCGAAATAAACGTATACCGAACTGTTGTTTGTTTATGATTTGTATAGGGCTGCGGCTCGCGCGACTTTCGCCTAGCACACGCGCCCTCACACTCTTACCACAGACCAAGAGAAAAAAAGCTTTGCCACCGCTAGCAGTCGTAGTGAAAAAAAAAAAGCCGCTAACAAAAGTGATATACGAGAGACAGAGGCAATGTATGCTAATTTGAAGCACTGGGAAAGCGAAGAAACAATAAATGATAGACATGATGTATTTCTAAAAATCATAGCTTCATCATGGTGGTAATTTCATTTGCGTGGTCTCTGCTAGTTCTGTGAGCCGTCTTCCTTTATCTTTTGCTTGGTGCGGGCGCACACCAGTAACATGTCCCTTTGCGACATCCGCCTCCAGGAGGAACGCAAGCTGTGGCGCAAGGACCACCCGTTTGGCTTTTACGCCCGGCCACAGAAGAACGCCGATGGTACGCTTGACCTTCGTCGGTGGACGGCGGGTATTCCCGGTAAGGCCGGCACGCTGTTCGCCAACGCCGTCTACCCCGTCACCATCGAGTTTCCCGAAGAGTTCCCCTCCAAACCGCCTAAAGTGAAGTTTCCCGCTGGTTTTTACCATCCTAATGTTTACCCGCTGGGTACGGTGTGTCTCCTGATCCTTAACGAGGAACAGGACTGGCGTCCCGCCATCACGTTGAAGCAGATCGTGTTGGGGGTCCAGGAGTTGCTAAACACGCCGAATCCGGACCTGCCGGCCCAGGAGCTGGCGTGGAAGGCGTTTCAAAAGGACAAGGTGCTCTACGAGAAGAAGGTGCTCGAACAGGCGAAGCGGTACGCCCTGGTGTGATACAATGGTACCTAATGTATATAGGCGGAAACCACACCTAAAGATTACCTTAATGTATGTATTATAATGAAAAACATCAGTAAACATCCTAATAAAATGTAAACTTTATCGTAGATCTATGCTCCATTTATCTTAGCTTTCCTGTTGGAGGTAGTAGTTCGAGTATCAATGATCATGACAATCTTTATTTATGTGAACTACTTAATCATTGATGAGTTGTCTAATGCTCTCTGAAACCGTAGTTGATTTAACACTTGGTATGAAAAGTGGGTTAACTATATTCTGATGCTAAGAGTATATAGTGTTAAGGTAAAAGGCTCGCGATGAGGTGATGGAATGGATACTAGTGGGTTTATATGATGACTCAGTAACATGTCTGGTTTCATGAACACGGCAGTTCATTAATAATATCCCTCAGTTTGACCAGTTTCGCCCCCTCGGCCTCACCTAACTGACTGGTCCCTTTTTCCTTATACGTCGACACGGCAGGGATATCGGCTTTTAATCTCAGTACCAACGTCAGGTAGGCTCTCGGTTCAAGCTTAATAAGCGTGTGTAATGGGATCAGCATCCACGGCAGTTCCTCCTGAGGGATATTCATGAAATAGGCATAGAGACAACGTAACACCGCCTGGTGGGTGATAATCAAGATATTTTCCTGGCGTTCTAGCTCCATGATAATCGGTTCAAGCCTAATAACAATATCCCGATACAGTTCGCCGCCGCGATAACGGTACTCGTACTTATTATCGTCACGGGCCTTGAAGTCCTCAGGGAATTTCTGTTCAATCTCTTCGTATGTCATGCCGTCACAGTCACCAGCGTCAAGCTCATCCAACGCCTTCCACGAGAGCTTTTTCTTATACGGTAAGAACAGCGCCGTTTGCTGGGTGCGTTTGAGCGTCAGCGTCCACACCGTCAAATTGGTGTGAGGGGCGTCTTCCCCCAACAGTTTAAGGACCAATTCCGGTAATTTCTTAGCGTACTTCCATCCTCGTTCACTTAAGTTAGCATCGCCGCCAATTTGACCGGTCAAATTGTACTCCAGTTCCCCGTGCCTCAGCAAGTAGATTGTGCGTGGTCTGATGTGTAAGTTCATCACGTAGTAGACGATTCTCAGCTCCAAGTACAGTTCAATGCGATTAAGCATGATTTGAGAGTTGACGTTGACCAATTTGACGAAAGTTAGCTGGCGGTCATGGTCGCGGTCTAAGGGTTCATACGTCAGTTCGTAGTGCTTTATCCGCTTTAAGAAGTCACTCGTGGCAAAATCAGCACTTTGGCCTTGATAGTCAGGACTCGTAGTCTTGACATCAATGATATTGTGGAGGATAAGGTTCTCGTCGTCGCACCACAGTTCCAAGAACATTGGTTCGATGCTGTTAGTCCGACAAAGCTGTAAGATCTCGTCTCGACGAGCTCGTGTCAGATTGGTAGCATCTAAGACACCCACCACGCCATGTTCGTCGTTGAACCAGTGCATCATCGCCTCAATCGCCGCCTCGACGGCCTGGCGACGGTACTGGGTGCCCACGGCGTTGGTGGGGCTGAAAAACTCGTGGGAAGCATCGACATCTTTGGCAAGCTCCCTCCGGTAATTACCGACGTTGAAACACTTGGATTTGATCGAAAGCCACAGGAGGTAGCGGACGATCTTCTGGGCAATGAGCAGCTTGCCCCGGGCGGGGAGGCCCACCATGACCACACACACCCGCACGTTCTCGACGTGGGAAACGCTATACACCGGCATGTTTTGTATGGGCGTTAGGGTCAGACGAGAGAGAGGCGGTCGAGGATGGGGTGTTCTCGCTTAACCGGAACCTCGCTGAAAGTTTTGTGGGGAGGGTAGTGTGTCCACCGATAAGTACCATAGCACACTGAGTAGACTAGTTTGTGCGGGAAATCACGGGTGTCGCTTCAATGACGGCCGCCAGGGGGGGGGAATGACTAATTAGTGGTGACAGTGACCAATTACTCGATGGGCGGCAATTTAGAGAGAATACTAAAAATTGGGTTGAAACATTATTATGAAGTTTTTGGGACTTTGGTGGAGTGGATCTCTCGGCATATATTGTCCTCGCTAAATAAGGATAGGGATCGTCAGCTAACTTTGGACCCGTCATCACCCGCCCCGCGTATGGTAGCGCCGACGCTAAAATCGACAACTTTAAAACTTAAACCGTGAGAGATCAGAGAGCTTCGAAGGTAATGGTGGCAATTGATATTCTGTTTTGACGTTGACAATCTATGAGAACAATTTTCTTAGTGTTTTCGCCTTTTTTTTGGACTTATAGTTTTGAGTCACACGAGGATGAGAGGTAAAGTGTCACACTACTTTAGTGCTCTACATGTGACGTATCACAAGCTGACAGGGAGGGAAATGGGATGGTAAAGTCAATCGAAATTCTTTCAATTGAACTTTTTAGTGGCTAGACCAATGCTAGTTTTGCCACCATCTAGTTCGTTGAGGGTCTTTTCATTATCTACTGATTTCTTTCGCCACATCGATGGCTCCACCAACGGGTCGAGCAATTCCGTCAACTCCTACCTCCAGATGTTCATGTGAAAGTCGATGTGGATGTATTTGTGGCTGTAGTTGGAGACAAAGTCGTGTAGATTGAGAATAGATTGAGAGTCGTGAACCATCTTTCACACTTTTGAAGTCAGCGTTGCATGGAGTGTAGGTGCTGTCTAGATTAGCTTAAGAAAAGTAGATTTTACTTTCAAAAACCAGGAAAACGGTTTTGGGTCGCTTAATCGTGTTGAAGTAAGCATTCAAGACTTTTAATCTGTCGTTACTATTTCAACTTAAAATTCCGTCAAATTAGTCGTTCGTTTGAAGAAACAATGTACAATCAATGTTTTGAAGACTTCCATTGGGGTAGTAAGTGCATCAACTTTTCAATTTTGATCTGGCATTGGCCAACAAGAGCGGGCTTTACTTCAGGTCTTAATGCTACGCAATCTGGCTTTTTCATTCGATCAATTAATCAGTAGTAGCCTAGCAAAGGCACCCGAATCGGTAGGCAACCTATGTGTCTATTTTTGAATAGGAATGACGAGTATTAAGGGCGTCGATGAGCCTAGATGGCATTGGCCTCGCTGCCTATCAGCGGCGTCGCCCAGATTAAGCCATCCGACACTTTTTACTTCACCGTGACCAGTCATTGTGGCTCATTTTCTTGAAATTCAATGTCCCATGGAAGGATCGTCTGACACCAGGCGTCGACCGCGTCTGATACAGACCGCGTCTATGCGATTTATAAAGGCCTCGGGGAAACAAGACACAAGCTGTCTTTAAATTGATGAGAGACTCAATGAACCTGATGAATGTGAAACTTGTAGTTATAAGATTGTCAAGTTTGTCAGGCTCTTTTGGTTCAAATCGCGATAGTGCTGGAATGTATACGACGAGGCTGCCACTCACAATTTA
Source organism: Diutina rugosa (assembly GCF_008704595.1). Lineage (NCBI taxonomy): Eukaryota > Fungi > Ascomycota > Pichiomycetes > Serinales > Debaryomycetaceae > Diutina > Diutina rugosa. The sequence continues at coordinate 64,661 of NW_022995103.1, forward strand.
AAGTTAAACGATGGTGATGAAGATTTTTGTCCTTCAAAACCGTGACTTTGAGTTTATATTGTGACGACTGGTTTCAAGTTTAGTTTAATCCTTGGTTTCACCGTCGGTTTCACCCCCTGTTTCGTGTCATCATCTAAAACATCAATCAATAACCATAACCAGCTTCCAGTTCCAATTAATTAGTACACCATTAATATCTGATGAGTACCCCCTGGAGACCAACACAGCCTTAGTGACCCTCCACGGCGATTCCCTCCCAAATTGTCGTAAGCTGGGCTCGTCTATCGTAGTGCACAGGGGCACTTGTGTTCCCACTGTACCCCACTATTGTTTCAGAACTGCCGACAGAAACCAAAAGGATCCTCGGGGATGAAGCCATGGTCATTTATAGAGATTAATTATAGAGCAAATCTTCCATGGTGCTTTTCCTTTGGTGTGGCGGTTGTGAGGAGGGCGTAGCCCCCTCGACCACATGCACGCCGTCACCCACCGATAACGCCAGGGCAAGCCAAACGCTATATACTGGTCGTGACAGATGTGTATTATGAAACACGTAAAATCCAGGGATCATGCCACCCACGTTTCACTTGTGAAACATAAACAATCAAATCATCGTCTAATTTTATCTCATATCATCATCTTTTTCGCTCTGTGGCACCAACCGTGTGGCCTCCCTCACCCCCCTCAGCGCAGCAACTAGGTGCGCGCGCTGACAATCGAGACCGCCCCCCCTCGCTACTCTCTCTGTGTGTGTGTCACTACGATGAGCGAACCGGCGCTGTCCGAACACGAACGGCCCCGTCCCAGCGCCAGTCCTGGCGACACGGGACCAGCAGCGGCGCCGCTGCCGCTGCCGCTACCGCCGCCACCGACACTGGTGCCTCAGCCCGCCATCATCAATAAGCACGCGCTCCTGAACTTGAACCGGACGCTTAAAGCGAAGCAAAAAGGGATCAAACACGCTGGCGGCGGCGTTGCTAGTGGTGTCACTAGCGGCCCGCTGACGTTCGCCAACGCGCCGGCGATGGGCGATGCCCTGGAAGCTAAAGACGACGGCGGCGACGAGGTGACGCTGGTGGCGGACGACAACGACCAGCTGAAGCGCCACCAAAAAGTGAAGCGTATCCTGAAACAGGCGCTGACCAAAACCGATTTCTTCGCCGCTAAACTCGCGCTGGCCGTCCACGGGTGCGACCTGCTGGACCTGGACGAGACGTTCGTCTACGATCAACCGCAGGCGCCCGACGCGGCGCTGCTGGCGGTAGGCAGTGTTTACCTGCCCAGCGTGGTCGACGGCGCCGCCCCCGAGCCGGACTTGGGCGCAGGCGCCCTCGAGTGGGCGCCGGGCGGCACCGGCACCGCGCTGGCGCTGTTGTTCGCCGGCGCCCACCTGGGCCCGCACCTGGTGCGTTCAGTGCTGGAAATGCTGCTACCAGATACCAATAACGACGCCGCCAACACCAAGCTCCGCCCGCGGAAACTGATGCTGACGGTGGCGCTGCGCCACAACGACGACACCTTGGCCACCATCAAGGGGTGCAGCGGCCTGCCCGGTCCCCTGGTGGGAGCGCTGGTGGGCGGCGCCAACGACGACCACTACAGCTACGACGAAGTCGACGCCGACGACGATTTAAGCAGCGACGGCGACGACAGCGACGGCGACCAGCGCGCGCCGTCGCAGGCGCCGGCGCTCAATACCCCACCCACCAAACTGCAGGCGGCGGCGCCGCCGCGACGGAAAAAATCGCCGCTGACGACGCTGCTGCTGAAGCTAAGGCTGACGACGCTGAAGCTATTCGACAAGAAGGGCTCGCAACCGCGGCGCTACCTGATCATCCCCCACGATATCGATATCGACGACTTTGACGACGACCTCATCTACTACGACCAGGCGCGCTTCCCCTACATGCTGAGCTCAGGCACTAATACCCCCGGGGACGTCCCCCTGTTTTGTGGCCCCCCGTTGGCGGCAGCAGCGCCGCAAACGCTGGCGCTGGCCCACAAATTGCCACACGCCCGCCTGCTTAACTTAGCGCTGAAAAAGAAACACCACCGCTACTTCTCAATGGGAGCCCCCGCCGCCGCAGGAGCAGCAGGAGCAGCAGCGTCTCCCGTTGCTCCGGGATCACCAGCCACCGCTAGCCCGGGTCACGGCGCTACCATATCAGGCCACCCCACTCCCCCCTTACAGCAGCAACAGCAGCCGACGTGGACTACGGGACTTCTACCCCTGCTGCCGCGTCACTATGACACGTTTGACGAAGAACCACTTCTCCAAAACCCCGCGAAAGAGCTTAGAAAGCAAACGCTGTTTGCCCTGCTGAGGTACCATAACCCGATGATGCTGCTGCCCCACGACTTGTACCGCATCAAATCGGAGGAATTTGCCCGTCGTGGACGCTACCAGTGCTTGCGACTGTTCATTTACACATTGCTTTCGGTAGTATTCATCATGACCGTCGGTTTCAGTCTTGGTTTCATCTTAGCCACCACCAAACAGCTAGAAGACGTGCAAATTCTGCTGATTGATCAGGCGGTAGTGGCGCTGGACGAGTTGGTGTTCAACGTGGCGGTGCTGGCAGTCAATCCCGGGTGGTTCACCATTGATATTGCCGACGTCGACTTGCTGGTATTCGCCAAACTGGGCTATCTTGATGACCCTGACTCCCCCCACCACTACGCAGTGGAAACAGTGGTATTAGGGCTGGTGTACCAGTTCAGTCTGCCCATTAGTTTCACTGGGGGAGTGTTTAATAGCGAACGGCAGACACAGGTGGCGGAGGTGAAATTGGTTGGACCAGGCCGAAACGTCACGGGACTCGATTCTGACTCCAAGGATAACTGGAACAAGTGGAACCGCATCATCAAGCACCCGTTCGACTTGATTTTGCGCGGGAATTTGCAGTATAAGTTGCCGATGTCGTCGCAGCCGCGGTTCGTGTCGGTGAACAAGGTGGCCTACATCGACCCCAATAGCGATTGATAGTATATAAAAGAAGTATGGGTGGTTGGGCAACCTTGACCACTGAATATGTTTGAGGTAAACACCAGAGGATAGTAATTTATAGACAGGATTTTAAGGAGTGTAGGCAACGCTGAGATTACTTTTATCTCCAGTCAAGTATTATTTGATTAGTTCAGTCAAATGAGTTGGGATGTCGTCGGTGGCACGTTCATTGTCGTCTAATCGGGATTGTTATAAATTGAGACTGCCCTCGTTTGTAGTGTTGCCACTGATGAGGTATGGAAGACAAACAAAACTATACCTCTCGTAAGCTTTATCAAAAAACAAACAAGATGTTTCCCCTGAGAAAAGAGCGTTACCCTAAAGACTTGTCAGACTTTCAAATGATGTTTTTCTTCGAAAATGCTAAATTCTTTCCCTTTTTATGGACTACCAATAATTATCATCAAGAGAACCTAGCTTGTAACTATAGCCTTATCTTCCAAATCAATTGAGATTATCTAAACGAAGTTTCCGCCGGATTGATCATCTCCGGAAATTGTCAAATCACCCTGTCTGCAATTTTTGTTAGTGGCTTCTATATGACAGTGGCGACCACCGATTATCGAAATCAAACAACAGTCTACCACTACCGACAATAAAATGACAATGCTATAGATGTCTATCTGAGCCAGTTTGCTAGCTCCATCGAAGCCACACTGAAGCCAAATGCTTAAAGCCGAATCTCCAGTGTACGCTTCCAGATTACAGACCAAACTTTCGGAAACAATAAAACCACTGAACATTGTCCTTTTCCAAACTTAAACTCCACAATGGATGCAATTACAATCTCCCCAACCACGCTAGCTGCTATCCAAGCTCAACTTGCCCGAGTCCACGCTGTTACCGCCTCTCCCCACCGCGTTAAAGTCAACTCAAAGCATTCCCTCATAAAGGAACTCTACCATGCGCTTGAGTGTTGCCAAGTGAACTTAGTGAAAATACTGACTCAATTGAAACGGGCCCGCCTGAAACTTGACGACGATGCCGATACGACGGTGGTGGAAACTGCCGTCGATATCCCCGAAACCTATAAACGCGATGTTGATATCGTCCTCCATTACAATAAGCTTAATCTGATCTTACACCAACTGGCACTGGTGACGTGGACTCAAGTATTTGGCTATTTGGATTATCAGGTCCGCAAACTGCCCCTGTGGTGGCAAGTTCGGGTACTCCTTCCTGACACTATTTCCAAGAGTAGTAGTACCGAATTTGATCCCCCGTGTCGCCAGATCCCTGAGTTTGTGGCTATTGGTGCTAGCAAAGGGAATCGTGATTTGCTTAGAGCCCTGGCTACTTTGTGGAAGTGTACTGTCGCCATCCTTTGCCATGTTCTCGCTAAGGGAAGCCACTTATATGGAGGTAATGACCTCCACGTGTTCCTGTTGCTCTGTGGTTTAGTCCGTGAACTGGTAGTAGTGCTGCCCCTTGATTTAAACCAGGCGATGCACGAAATGGTGAAGCTTGTGGCGGTGGTGGTACATGATTACCTTGAAGTGTGTCGCCACCAAGCCGAAATTGAGGCAAAATAGTGGTAAACGTTCAAGCTTGATCGAAGGGTTCCACTTTGATTAGTAAAGGCTATTCATTGAATATTGAGTAATATTCATTGATGTTCACAACTTACAACTGATCTTTTTGTATTAGATTATCAGCAAACATAGCAACAGGTTCTTTCAAGATGTCAGGATTTAATAGCATAGAATAATAATAAACATCACTCTATTGCACTTGAAGCTACCAGAGGGCTACCTATTGACGTCATACGCTTCAGGTTAAAGCCAGGCTTAAGTATACATCGGTAGAGTAGTTTTCGTGGAGTTCATTCTAATTGTTTACGGGCTTCTCTCTAATATCATGTGCTTATATTATCGTCAACATGCGGAATGCTTTCCCCAATTACTATGTACAGTGAATCAAAGTCAGAACAGTTTGCGCTTGTGTTCCAACATCTTATCCGCCAGCGAGTACCTTTGTTTCTTGATAAACGACCAGATGAGCAAACCCGCCAGCGCGACTGAGAGACCAAACCAGGTGATGAGGTACTGGAGATGATTATTTGAGAATTTAAGCTTTGGGTGTTGGGCGATGGGAACCCCAGACTTCACATACTCGAATTCCTGGTACACCATGGTGTTATCGTCGCCATGAGCACTAATGAATTGAGAATCAGCCTTGTTTGAGGTAGTAGTGGGACTCAGCTTCAGCCATAACCGGCCTAAGACTCCAGAACCTCCAGACTTATTTGTTGATCTGGCGTTTGTAGAGGCAACATCCTCTGGCAGTTTATACTCGGGGTGGTCGTGCATGTCGTGGATCATCTGACAGTAGATCGGGAGCGATCCCAGCTGTTCGGCCATCGCCGGAATATCGTGGACATTAAACAATCTTGAGCCCGGTTCGTGTTCAAACTGTAATTTCAGTCTCGTGGGCATTTGTCGGAAAAGAGCCTCAATTTCAATCTCCCCCTGGGGCATGGCCAAGTGGGCCAAGTAGCCCCGGTTACGGGTCAGTGGCACCACTCGATCCTTCGATATCCACCCTCTTTCCACTAAGATAGGCTTCCCCTTTTCGCGAATAAACGGGGTCACCACAAGGTACCCTACCTGCCCATCCCTCATTCTCGGACCCAAAAACATCTCTTGGTCGTAATCAAAATGACCCTTACACTTGAAACGACGGTAATCAAACTCAGGAATTATGGCAGGGTCAATCACGGCGGGGATCTCCTCCATCGGCGCCGCCGCCAAGTTATTCTCACATTTGGCGATCAAATCGGCTTTCCACTGGAGCCGTTTCACTTGCCAACACCCTAAACCGAAAGATATAACCGGCATCGCCACCATTAGCGCCAAGAGGAACCGTCTGAGGATAGGGGTCTTTGCTTGGTGTTCAAGGGTCGACAAGTTGCCCGGATTGGCCTTAACCGGTTTCCAGTCAACCGTAGACGTTTTCACCAGGCGCAGAAAGCGTAGTAACGGCGCCGTCGCCTTGTGCCGGGCCTGTCGGAGGCCGAGTCGGAAGGTGATCATGACTGGTGTGGTATTAAGGGGTACGGGGTTTGCGCGCCGATGCGAAAGAAGGGTGATTAACATCTTAGGGAAAGGGGCTTTAAGGGAAGAGATTTGAGATGTTTGAGAGTGTCAATGGTTTGAGAAGGTGACTAGTCCTATTATGGACTTTTCAGATTAATTTTATCTCTCTTTTTTGGGTGAATTGGCGGAGGGTGTCTTCATAAGGGTGATGACAAACGTAAAAAGTAATTGGAGATTTAGGAAACCATAAGCGAAACCAAATGTCTCAAACAAACTAACTTTTATAATGTGATTCAATGATAGTTCAGTTATATTTTCGTGTTTAGATCACCTCTTTGTGGGGAGCTTGCTCTCTTGTACTGCCCCCTCATCATATACTCCTCAGGGATGGCAACTGTCACCGCAATTCACTGGTCGATGTAAAAAATTTAATCAATGACCAGTCTGGATTGATCAATCTACTAACTAACTCAATTGCCACGATCTGGAATAATCACAAGATGTTAACCTTGCCTACACTATATACATTAATCCTAGTCGTCACTCATTTCTATGTACACTAGCGACCGACGTTCAACAACAAGCTGTTGCCGTCGTCGCCTTCACCTTTACCGGGCAAGTAGGTCACGTTGGGCAGCGCCGCAAGCGTGGTGGCGATATCCTTCGACGCTTCCAACCGTCTGATCATCAATAACCCGTCACCCGACTTTGCCAACGCCTTCAGCACCAAATCGGCCAGCTCGGCTTCACCTTCAGCGCGGATAACGTTGGCTTTTCTTTCCTGCTCAGCCTTTTCCACGAGGTATTTCGCCCGTTCAGCGTCTTGTTGAGCGATCTGTTTCTGCTCAACGGCCTTAGTAAACTCACGTCCGAAGGTCATGTGGGTAATCAGGACATCGTCCAAGTCGATGCCGAACTCGCCCGATCGACGCAGGAGTTCCTGGCGGATCCGCGCCGACACAAGCTCTCTCTGAGTAATAAGCTCCAGAGCATCGAATTGAGCCACGATACTCTTCAACACTTCGTTACCGACCGAGGGCAACACTCTTTCGTCGTAGTCAAGCCCTAAACTCTGGTAGATCTTGGGCAATTCCGTCACTTCGGGGTGGTGCAACACTCTAAGAGTAATTGACACAGTTTGCAAATCTTTGGACCCAGTGGTGGTGCTGATGGTTTTAGGACGCGTTCTCACATCGTAGACGACCGCTTTTTGAAGCCAGGGGACGAGGAAGTGGGTCCCCTCGCCGACGACGGTGTTTTGCACCCCGTTGATTCTGTCGAAGATCACGGCGCGTTTACCGCCGGGGACGTCGTAGAGGGCGCTCTGGGCGAGCGTAATCGCAACACCGGCGGGGATGGCGATTTTGCTTAAGATCTCGGCCGCACGGGACATGGTTTGTTGGCGGTGGGGGCGGGTTGAAAGCAATGGGTTGTGTCCTTGGTTAGCTTTTGTGGATGATTGCCACTGAGTAGTGCGACACCCTTGGATTATATGCAGGTGTGCGACTTAGAGAGAAAAAAAGAATCATGGAAACTCGAATAGCAAACAACTCGACTTTTTTTTTTTGTTTTTCAGGTGTCATTGACAAAGTCAGCTGAAAGTTGAAGTGGGGTATAAGAAATGTTGCTGAAAACCGATATATATAGCCCCGATGACAGAGCTGAAATCCGGTTGACGTAAGCGGGATAATAAACCGATCAGGCCCAACAAAAACTTTTGCCCAGAGAGCATGCTATTTTCAACCCTGACAAAAGCAAACCCTGAGACTGAAACAGAAGGAAAACAGTCGACGAGTAACTGCTTGATTTGTTTGGTTTCACAAGTTTCTGGTACTTGGCTCTAGTGGTTGGTTGGTCTAGGGGTTGGGGGACGATCTCCGACCGTTGGCTGGCTTGGTGGTGCCGATCCTTGCCGTGATTATTGACCCGCCACACGACCCCAGTCCCCATGGGGATCGAAATACGACGGCAAGCACAACATCACACCACATACTGTACCGTGATTTGCATGACGCCGGGTCTAGCCCAAACGGGCAGATAGCCCCTGGTGCATGGGAGAATAATGCGGGCGTAAAAAGGACCCTACGTCTTACCCGCGACAAGTTATATCCTCTTTGACGAAGCGACACAAAGCCAAAGGTTAAGCGCAAACCCTGGTGAAGTAGGGTACGAGTCAATTTAGAGATGGAGGTGACGGCGTGCAGGTGGGTGATCAGTTATGACTACTCTTGACTCATTAATACCAACTGAATCCACGCCGCTTGTAGCCGCTAATAACCGAAGACAAGGTAGTAAACTGCTAAATACACCACTAAAACACAATCACATGTTGTCACTAATATTGTTTCTCTACATTCATCTCGGCAGAAGGCCACGCTTCGCAAAATTAGCTGCTGAGGCGGTCAAAAAAGTCAGGCGAACCCGAGTGGTGGGGGCCTCGGCCAGAAGTTTGAACCTGGCATGTTTTGGAATGAACAATTTGAAGCTTGGTTTGATACTTGGGCTTAACTGAGTGAATTTTGAAGATAACATAAACTGTACTCCAATCTATGAGTGTTGATCTCGGGAATCAGAGTTAGTGCACATTAAATGAAAACCTTGATGATCAACCACCTTTGAAAGGGTTCACTGTGCAGAGCGCATCCGCCCAATGCCATCGCTGGCGGTAAATCATGAGGTTCTGCCCACGTTTAAGGTTCGGCAACTTATGGCGCCATCCCTGAGGCTGGCAAGAAAAATGAGGCGACTAGCAGCTTCCGCCGCCACTGCACCGAGTTAAGGTTTACCCTGGTGGCGATTGACAACCGGCTAAGATTTTTTCCTCATTGAGATTCGATTGCTCACAACGATTTGGCTCGACAAATCCGTGATAAAAATTTGCGTGAATCTTTATGTGCATACACGAGATTTGCCCAAACTGGAGAGGCTATAGCCCCAGAATGATAGTTAAGAGTGGCTATTGCAGTGTCTATTAGATAGGCCACAAATCACGCAATGTTTGCTTTTCAATTTGAGCGATCGTCACGCTTGCTTGCTGTTATTTTTTATCGGAATCTGACATTTTCAAGATATTAATGAGGAGCTCAGATCAGCATCAACTTCTAGTTTAAGGAACACGTTTGAAAAAATTACTACACGATTTCCCGGCTCCACACGTACCTTTCATTCCTTGCTTGTGGTCACCTGTTTAAATCTCGTTTACATGATTGATGTGCATGATCCGCAACTTTTATCGATTTTAACGGCAAAACAGGTGATCAAATTTTCTTCAATAAATATTCATAATTTACGCGTTCCAACGTGTTGAATCAAACCTCAAAACCATGAGGGGAGAGGCCCATTTCACAAACCCCTAGAGAATTATTCCTAGAGTAGAAGCTGATAATCATAGTCTCGCTAATTGATGTGCATTATTCAACTGTCCAAAATCGAGTCCCGCGATTTGACTGTATTAACAAGTCAGCAAGTTGAGAGTCCAGTTTGAAAATCCACCTACGTGTAATCCATACACAATTTTGAGTGAAGTCTGGCAGTAGTTCAATTTGAATTTTCAAGGTTCCACGGGAACAGACCATTACCTATCATAGCGACTAAGCTGAGCCATAATCCCTTGTTACCACAAACCAGCCTTTTGTGATCTTGACGACTGTAACCACTACACCCGGCCCCACGTCACTCAACAGATAAAGAAAAGATTAGTGTTTTCTTGGTGAATATAGTCTGATCTACTTGTACACGCATCAATTGTCATCTGTCCTCAAAACTCTAAATCGCAATCCACTTAGGACGGGCTACTTCGATTCCACCAGGCACCAGGAACGGTGGTGTTCGCTCGCGATTTGCGATGCTGATAGCGACGTACCCCCTCCCCCCAATTATTCATCTCGTATTCACATGCTTCCCGGCTATATTGCTCCTCGCACAATAAGGCTGTATCAGTACACAACTCCGGCTTTGCCGACGAGGCTGTACCGAGCTTCGAGCCGCTTGCGTCATTAATGACCCCAGGCGTCGGCCCCGGCGACACGCTCCAATTTTACAGCAGCAGTTGGGAAAAAGTTGAAAAAAGAAAGTATAGACGAAGTCAGGGGTAAAATTCCCGCAGGTCAACCCGTGCGACCTCGTATCGACAGGGGGGGAGAACAATTCCCCCCCTCCACTAAACCAACGCTCTGAGCCAACCAACCAACCTCTTCTCTTAGAGTTGTTGTTGTGGGTGGTGGTTTCTTTGCGGGGGGAGAATGTCGTCGATGCGTTTCGTTTTAACCTTCTTCCCGCTGACGTCACCCGCGAAAAAGACAATGACACGGGCTACACGAGCACAAAGGAAAAAGCCAATTACATTTCCGAAGGCTTTAACCTACGCCGGCGAACTGAGCCCGGAACATCGTCGGCCACACCTCAATTACAGCCGCCATATTTGCGACGGAAGAAAACCACATGGGAGACCCGGCTAAACCTTCGATGATGGTTTGAGTCCCAGTGATGTTCATCAGGGCCCCAAGAAACGCAAGGGGTCCGGCACCACAAGCTGGCTCGCCTTAGCCAAATGATCCGCCAGGAACGAAGATCGTCCATATCCCCCAGTTCAATGGTAAATCCTTAGCAGTGAAAGTGTGGCAGGTTAGCGGATACGATGACGTAAGACCCCGCGAGAGATCGTGGGCCATTCCCCGATCGAAAGATGCACTTAGGGTAAGGCTTAATTCCGACGAGATGGCTGGCGACGCGAGTGGTCCAGACAACAGCGTGGAGGCTTCTATGCATGGCGTTGCCTTATCACCTCGCTTATGTAATGGGTCAAAGCAAGCAATTATGGGGACAATGACGGCAAATATGATAGCTAAAGCAACTGACAGGGTTGTTTACTATGTCAAGAATATACCCTATGTATTTTTATTGCCGCTAAGGCCACGATTGGCTTCATAAACGAGCGTGATTGGCGGTCCCCAGCCAGTTTAGGCTAAATAGCACATGCTGCAGGTTGCCGATTATTTTCGTTGGGGACCCAAATTTAAGCTTTTGTGGCGTTCGCCAGTCAATAGAGCCCACCTGAGGGATCGGCGGTGCTCACCCGCAAATCGCAGTGACAATTATCCATTTTAGGTTTCTAAAAAGTGTAATCGACGGACGATGGTGCCTGTTGTTCCAGTACATGACTTCGGTGAGCAAATCACCGCAACCGGCTGCCTGAAATTTATCTGCCGATATTATGACCTCCACGCCAATACCTCGATGAAACTGAGGGTTCATTGAGGTTAGACAGCATTGGGCAATATAGCTAGTGGGATTGGGAAGTCAGGTGTTGTCAATCTCGCTTGATCTGTCCTTTCCTTTAAACCCGCTTAGTTTATGGACTATTGTCAGTGGTTGCGTCGGTGAAGGGTACCGTGACGCCTCTGTGGATCCGAGAATTTTTAGGGGTCCCTGTATCATTGTAAGCGTCAGCATGTTCTTAGAGGACCCTGTAGGTCCCTTGGTTGCAATAAATTTACTTCGCTGGTGGACCCGCAGGTTTGTGTAACATTAATTTGGCCAAATTCACGCAGGCCCTAAGCCGCTCTGCTCGAGCTCAGCAAGTTGAAAACATCCCAGAGAACAACTACTGGATTTGACGAAGCTGAATGTGTCTAGGCGTTGCTTGCCTGACCTTGACTATTGCCAATTTGTGCCTCCAACAAATGATATATGGATTTTTCGGGTCTGGAATTTGATTGAATTGATGCACTCGCCATTTGCGAGAGCATGAGTCAGACCAAAACCCATCCTAAAAATGTGGAAACATGTTGATAATGACGGCGAAGGAATCCGCTGGCCAATGCACCCTTATCCCGTTCTCGAATGCTTTGTTTTACACAAGCAAAAATGGCAGAAACAATTAGCGAACCGAAGTGTGATGAGGTCTAAGATTGAACTCGCTAATTACTAAACCTGATTGAAGTACCTGCGAATTTGCACTTCCAAGCTGTTTTACTAATGTGTGGCATCGGTCTGACGATATCACTACTTTGGGTTTTAGACTCGATTCTTACTAAGGCCGTTGGTCGTCGAAGCATGCCACAATGCAAAGATCAAATCACAAACAACTGTTAGTAATTGATCGAGGAATCATCGTCGGTAATTACGCAAACATCTTTGCAAGCGATTCTGGAAGCCGATAACTCTTGTCGTTTTTCAACTCCAAATCGACCGAATGGCCAGAACCTCGAGAATATGATCAAAACCATGACTGCAATCCAAGCAAACTTAACATGAATGCCACGTTATTCATATTTTAAAGCCATGGCTCTCAAAAAGCATAAACAATTGGCGTTAGTCAAACAAAGTACCAACGTACAAGAATTATGGAAACATCAGTGAATTTTCAGTTTACACTACTCAATTGACCAACCCATGCCTCATCTACAATCAACCCAGTCTCAGTGCTCGTCATGTTGGAGTTTGTGGATAATAGAAACCTCGGCCAATGCAGGGCCATCATGCATAGCGACAAAGTGTTAGTCGTTCGATTGACACCGTAAACGAGACCCCAAATGCCGGCGACAAGAATACGAGTGAAACGGAAATCTACATATATAAATTCCATTTGATATCGTTAGTTTATTAACGTATTAGCTATAGTAATTAAGGCTATATATTTCGTCACTCATATAATGCTAGGCGTGCTCCGATCAAAACGGGTCGGGCTTCTGGTGCTCTCGCTCGTGGAGGCGGTAGTGTCTCGTCATGTTCAGTTTGACGCTGAATTGCTTGCCACAACCGGCCCAGGGACACTTGAAGATCTTTTCTCCCGTGTGGCTGTAGTAGTGGGTCTGGAGCAGCAGCGGCCGTTTGAACTGCTTATGGCAAATGCGACACCGGTTGCGCTCGGCGGTTTCCGGCTTCATGTCGTAGCCCGTGGTCGGCCGTCGTTTGCGTGGCAACGGGGCCGAGTGGGGTGCCAGTACTACTCCCGGCATTACTCCCGGCGGGGCGTAGCCTGCTCCCGGCGCCATCATCGGGACTCCCGGCGGCGCTCCCGACGGCGCTCCAGGCAGGACCATCGGCGCCACAGCCATCGGCGCCATGCCAAAGTACAGCCCGTTGGCATCAACGTACGGGTAGTAGTTGGGATAGTAGGTGTGGGTGTACAGCGGGTATTCTGGCATGAGCGCCCCGTACGGCGGCGCCATCGAAGCCACTAGCGGCGCCGGCGCCCCTGGAATGCTGGGCGGGGGCGGTGCGTAAGTTGCTCCCGGCGCCATCATCGGCGCCATGGGTGCTCCCGGCGGTGCTACTGGCGCGGGTGGCGCCTGAGTAGAGGGCGCCGAGGACGCTGAATTCAGTCCCGACGGCGGCGCTGGTAGCGGCAGCTGGTGCGGCGACAGCTGGTGGCCGTGGGGGACGGGTAGCCGGTGCATGAACGTCGAGTTATCTAGCGGCGGGAGTTGTGGGGGCGCTGACGACGGCGCCAGTAGCGGCGCCATTAGCGCCAGAGGAGCGCCGCCATTAGCGCCACGAGCGCTGGGCGCCGGCGCCGGCGGCTCGCGGGGCGACAGGTTGATTGGGTGGTGCGACGATGCCGGCGCCAGCGGCAACGGCGGAGACTGCTGGGGGAAAGGGAATGATGACCGCGAGAGGGCCACGGGGAACATCGAGACGACCGCGGGGGGGAGAGGAAGGCGCCCAGGACCGCTGAGGAGTTACGTGTAAGCCACTGTTGCGAGGGGTTGACACAGGGGTGTTGACACAGGGGCTGGCACAGGGGCTGGCACAGGGGCTGGCGGGGCGACGGGGAGGTGAGTGTTTGGGAAAACGAGAGGGCGCTGTTCCGAGGCCAAGCGACACCCAGCGAACCCCCCCGGTTAAATATGACGTGCACCCACGTAAAAGCTGTCAACTTAGAGAATAATTATTATTATGGGTGAGCGAGCGCTGGGGCGGCGTAACGCCCTCGGCGAGAAATAATATTATTTAGTAGGTGGTGGGTAGCTGCCGAAGGGGCTGCAGCGGCCGCTACGGCCGAACATCCATGCATATATTGCGTGCCCCCCACTGCTGAATCGGCGCAATTATTTTTTTCGTAAAGTGGGGGGTTATCCACAAAGGGCGGGGCGGAAAATGCCCCCCAATACGAGTCTAATCCAGCCGATCTACCCCGCCTATTATTTAACCATCACTTCTTAGTATCATTACTATTTTCGTCCGTTTAGTTCATTTCTTTTGATATTTATCGTGCCTTGGTGGTACTTGGGGGGATAAAAGCGATTCGCCAATTATGGCTAACGGCAATGCACGGCGCCCGCCTTGCGCGTGGGTCCTGCACGTCGAGGGAAAATATTCGCCTACGCCGTCGCCTCACCATCCGTTGCTGTTCCGAAGCCTGCCTGAGGCTGCTTCGAAGCGTAGCCCCTAACTAAGCCGCGGGTCGGTGTTTCGGGTGCTGTTGCTCGTAGCAACAGTTGTCTCAGCTGACACCCCCTGAATCAACCCTCTGACACGAAACCCCACTGGTTCATATATGTGACAGATGAAACCATACAGTCGACGGTGATTGGTCAGTGACCAAAATCACCCCGCCATCGTAATCAGGCGTCGTTGGAGGGTGGGGATCGGCCATAAAAGAGCACTGAAAGCTATGTGTGTTTTTTTTTTTTTTCTGGTGCGGGCGCTCACCGGGGCATGGTTACCGTTCAGTTGTATTATGACCTTGTTATGAGCCCTGGTACCTCTTTTTTTTTTAGACCGGCCGCCGAAACCGGAAAAAAACACACACACTTGATTTTTTCCCCCCCGCCCTTTCGGCCTATCGCTACCAGCCGAGTGTCCCGAGTAAAAACTGATTAGATAAGCAATTGCTAGGATTATACAGACAACGACGACCCCGTGCGTTACCCCTCAGTTCGTCGCTTATAAATCACAAAACCAATTACACCAGTGTCCATCAAGTTTTAGCGGTTTTGGGGTAATCTGTTTATGAGGAGATTAACCTCCGAGAACACCCAAATTATATGCTATCTACATGACTGACCAGCTAAGGAAAAGACATCAAATTGTAGTAGTAGTCTGAGTGGTAGCCAGTAGTTATGGTAATTTATTGCAGCGGTGGGTGATCACATAAGCCAGCACCCTCGATTAGTCAGCATCATCATCATCACGAATAACAAAGAGGCAGACAAATAATACCATTATAATCGGCTCCACCGACCCCGATTACGTGATTTTGTGGCGCCAATCTCCCCACTCCTCCCCCTCTCCGCGGAGACCCGCGTTTCTTAGCGGATCAGTATATGTAAGGTATACCTTTGTACTCTCTCGATTACCTAATTGGGAACCCCCCAGTTCTGCACAATTTATGCCACCAAACACCGACAATAACCACGAAATAGAGGATGTAATGCATTTGTGTGCAGTCCAACCACCCCCAATAACAGCTGGCTATAGTCATATTCCGGCTCTGTAAGCAATTAGCCATATAGTAGGCCACACACTCATAGAGCCAATAGTCCTCCATTATCCCATGAAATTAGACCGGTACGGTTCTCAATCACTCAGAATATATCAGTCGTTTGTCTTCTATGACATCCAGTGCATCGTCAGCTTCAGTGGCAGCCTCAGGAGGCGTGTTTCCTTGGTTCTAACATCCTCATAAGTCACGTGGACACTATCCCCACTATACCATCATTGCTTCAATAATCAATGATACTCGGAGTACTCTCCCACACCGTACTTGAAGAAATAATCGGTACACCGCTGGTAGGACTCGCCGAGGGCACAGTACAAGTGCAGCTCTTCCAGACGGCATTGAGGAGATATTTGGCCGATAAACAGCTTATCAAGGGTCAAATAGGCCACGTCCTGATCGTTAACACTATACCAAAGCCTTAAATGCCCGTCCCCGTCAAGATCTAGCCCCGTGGGGACCATGGCATTGGGTCTCATTGCCTTCATGTCACACACGTTCCCTTCGCCTTCCCACAGCGTCATCGCCACGTCAAAGTCGACGTAGCCACTGACGTCGCTTAGGCAATATCCTCCATCATTATTGGCCGCTATAGCCACCAAATTGGGCCTATAGGTCTCCCATCCACAGCCGCAGTCGAGCAAATGGGCGCGGGCAAACCCCAACCAGCCTCCGTTTACAGGGATAAGGGGAGTGCCGCCTCTCATCGCCAGTATCGGACGCGATAAATCGGCTTCTGAGCCCGTAACAAGGGTACATTCTCCGCTACCTAAAGAGCACCTTACCACTTGAAAGTGCTCCCACCGGTAAACGAATTGTAATGTATTGGGATGGTTAGCATCGTAGAACGGTGTCCAGTTCTTTTCGGCTCGATTCGAGTCATTTCCAGCCGCGGGGAGCCTTAATTCAACGGGTTGGGAGTCAGGAGATAATGGCATCAAATACATCCGTCTCTGGCCGTCAGACCACATGTTAAACACCACAAACACTTTATCATCAGCTTTCACCACCCTAGGGTCTTCTGGTCCCGCACACTGGTCATTTTCCACGGTAAATGGTACCGGTAACAAGTAAGGGTATTTGATACCATTGACCTCTTCCAATGAGTTTCCTGCTTTATCCATGGCTTCTACAAGCACTAAGCTTAGCTGGGGTTGGCGTCGGTCTCCAGTTTTGGAGTATATCACCCTCAGAGCCATCACCAAAACGTCGTCATTTAAGTAGACGGCCAGACCACCAAAACGCTCCCAATGACTCCATTGATCCTTTGTGATTTGTTCTGATACCGTAGTAGCCATCGCAAGCTGCCATTCCTCAAGTTCTGACTCAAATCTGGTGAGAAACGACGCCACATCGAACGCTATGGCACCCTCATCAGTAATGGTAGTATTGTGGCCAATACTGATCTCTGAGCACCGATCCATAGC
Source organism: Diutina rugosa (assembly GCF_008704595.1). Taxonomy (NCBI): domain Eukaryota; kingdom Fungi; phylum Ascomycota; class Pichiomycetes; order Serinales; family Debaryomycetaceae; genus Diutina; species Diutina rugosa. The sequence goes on from NW_022995103.1 coordinate 81,572, forward strand.
ATTTCCGATATTTAGGGAACCCCCAAACAGGTTAAACGTATACTGGCGTCCTTGTTTAGCCTGGTTAGCCTCGAAATCAGCCGGCGGCGTAAGCGTGTTTTTGTGAGGGGGGCGCCATAAGGAGAACACCACCACTGCTGCCACAATGAGGATGATTGCCACGTAGCGCGTCCTCCGCATCATGACACGGAACATGAAACACCAGCGCACGCCTGAAGGCCGATGGAGTGAGGGTAGACTCGGTGAAGGTTTGGTGTTCGTGTGAGTGTTTTGTTCCTGTATATAAGCATCGCCACCGCGGGTTCGCCACCACAACAAACACCACGCTTCCAACCCCACAAATACGAGCAGTATACGAGGCCGTCCATGGGGTAAAAATGTGATACAAAGCCACGACGAGAATAGGATATAACCGTCGGGGTTTTGCAGCCCGACAACCATGCCCCAAACGGAAGTAACCGTCAACATTCTACTGGGTTGTGGTTCTTACTGTGATTGTAGACTGTTTATATCTGATCTCGATGACGTCATTGGTCGCACCATTAATTTTGATCCAATTTACCGATGTTGCCAACCATTAGTTTACAGCTTAGTTCAGTAGTTGTTGCTAGAGCCAGTTTTGGACTATTCTCTGTTTAGTAAAGTGGAGTGGGACCGTTGTTGCTAGAACCAATTATTTATTTAAAGCCTAGTCAAGTAAACTGTTGTTGCTAGAACCAACTATGAACTATAGATTACCTGTTAAAGAAGAGGACGAGCGTTGATGTTAGAACCAACCATCAACTTTAAGCTTGGTCTAATTTTACCGTTATTGTTGGAACCAAATACTATCTATTTTAGTCTAGTAAGAAGCGCGGTTGCCAGAAGCAATCATTCTAGTACAATTCCTTCTCGAGCAGTAACTTAGTGGTTAGCCATTTCCCTTTTCTAAGCTACCCGTTTGTCAGCCACCACCTCTCAAATTGACGATATTTACCGTTCAAGTTTCCCCCTAAGCTTGGACCTTTTGCACCGCCTCTAATCATTCACGGAGGACAGTCATTTATGGAGAAAATAAGATTGTGTCAAACGATCAAACAGACGCTTTCAGATTAAATATTTGAACCGAATGAAACGGTAGTGTTGATCTCATACAATCTCACCAGATCCATAGAATTAGTACCACCATACGAGAGATACTTTACCGTCTTAAGTCTAACTTGTGATCATGGTTTCATTTACATCGTTTTATCTATAAGTCATAATATATGCAATATTGTAGTTTTCTTCCCAAAAAAAAAGAAAAAAAAAACTACACGTAGCGGACCAGGGCGCCGTCGACATCCCCCACGGTGATGTCGCCGTCCTCGTGGTCACCTTCGGTATAGTGTAGCGTCACCAGCGAGAACTGGGCAAACGGGTCGTCGGACCCCGCCTGGGGCGTATACGCTCTTCCTTGGTCCTCCAGGTCGTCGAGACGGCGTTGCGGTTGTCCTTGTCGAGTCAGTTTGGTGAATACGGGAACCATCGGCGGCTTCTGGTGTCTTAACAACGCCCATTGGGTCAGTTTGAACCACGGGTGGTTTTTCACTTCCAGAGCGCCCAGCTTCAGCCCCAACCGTTTCGCCTCATCTTTGATCAAAAGCTTTTTAATCAAGTTCTTACAACTGTGACTGATCAGCTGAGTATCCAAGAACTTAGGGTCCTTTTTCAAGATGTTGGCAAACGTCCGTTTACGGTCAGACCCTTTGAATGGAGTGGTACCAAATAACATCTCGTAGATGAAGATCCCAAGTGTCCACCAGTCGACAGCAACGGTATGGCCATTGCCTCTAATCACTTCGGGAGCGATATACTCTTCAGTACCGACAAAGGAGTTGGTGCGGAACCCATCAACACAGGCGCGAGTATCCACCACTTGAGTATGGTTAAGGCCCACGGCCATTCCTGGCGATTTTGCCAGCCCCAGTTGTTTCAGCAAATCGAAATCGGAAAGCATAATGTGGCCCAGCTGGTGGAGTAAGATGTTTTCCGGTTTCAAATCACGGTAAATAAACCCCATCAAATGGAGGTATTCCAAAGCAGCGGTGACTTCAGCGGCATAAAACCGAGCATCAGCCTCACTCACCAGCTTAGTTTGTCTGGTTTGTAAAGCTCTAAAGAACTCGCCGCCCATACAGTACTCCATACACAAATAAAGCGCTTCGTCCAGCTGGAAACTGTGGTATAACGTGACAATGAAAGGGTGGTTCAGCGTTGCGAGGATTTCCTGTTCTGCTAAAGCCCGTTTGATCTTATTCCGCTCGACCATCTCCTTCTTCGAAAGCACTTTCATCGCGTACAATTTGCCCAGCACTTTCTCTCTTACAAGATACACTTTGCCGACATCGCCTTTACCCAATAGTCTAAGCTTCTCAAAGCAGTCGATATCCACCTGGGCGTCAACCACTTTGGTGGCAGCCGTCAGGTACATTCTTTCCTGGGTATACGTTCTGGGGCGCACGGATATCTCGCCAATGTGTTTGGATACGTCAAACGGTTCGTCAGCAGCGCCGTTAGCGCCGTTAGCGCCCGAGGCGAAAGGAAGTGTGGGCGCTCCCGTGGTGGAAGTGCCGCCGGTAGCGCCTCCAGCAGCGGCGGCGGCGCTCAGACTGCTAGAGTCGTTAAGAAGCTTCAGCACTAACGGCGCCAGCGCCACTCGTCGCAACGTCCGCTGCAAGGGAGTACGCGCTGGCGGCGGCGCCAATCCACCAGGTGGCTCGAGCGTCTGGTCACTGGTACTGGTGCTAGTGGGATGGTCTTCGGGAGTATAGGCTCTCATGCCAATCAGGTCGTCGGAGGCGCGCACCGGCGCTTCGGCCGCCTCGGGGATCATCGGCGGCTTCTTCTCTGGCAGACGAGGGCGCAAGCGCGGCAGCGGCTGGTTCAGGTCGGCGCCGTCGCCTAGGGAGACGACGGAGTCGTGGTGGCGCAATTGTACTTGGACGCCGGAGCCGTTATCGTAGTATTGGCGCGGCGGTACCAATTGGTCGGTTTCGGCGTGGGGAGGGACGCCTTGGTGTTGGAAATAGGTCAGGGAGAGGACCGGCGCCGCTTGGCCAGAAGCGACGTCGCCGGCGTTCGCGCCATAGCCGGCGCCATAGCCGGCGCTGTAGCCAGCGCTGGCGCCATAGGGCGGCGCTGACGGCGCCGTCGGCGCCATTATTTTTGGCGATGAAAGCGGGACCAGCTGGCGTCTCGACGCGTCCATCGGATTCGGCGGCGACTGAGGCATCGGCGGCAGCGGCAGTTTCGCCGCTGGCTTTGCCTCCGCCTCGTTATCGCCATCGCCCTCGGGTGAGATATGCAGTTGTAGCGGCAGCGACAGCGCCCGCTTGCGCAAGAGCAATTTGACCAAGTTGTCGACTTTTATAAAGTTGTGGGACAGGGTCAGCGAATCCTGGTCTTCGCTAGGGTCCAGCGGCGCCAGCGGAGGGCGGTCGACCGAACCACCTCCAGCGGCTTGGGGAGTGTCCAGCGCCAGGCCCAGCAGCTTCAGCTTACTGTTAGGGACACTCGGAGCCCGTGGCGTCGCTATATTGGCTTCGTTTGCCGCGAGATTGTCGCCATTATCGTCAACTGACGGGAATGGCTCGGGGGGCTGGGACATGCGGAAAAACGACCGGAGCTTGACCAACGGCGGCTTATTCGTCTGCGGTTGAGCGAGCGGTTCCCCCACAGGCTCGGTAGGCGGGATATCGGGGCTGTATTCGGGGTCAGGGGTGACTTCCACTGGCAAGGGCGGCGCCAGCACCGGCGGCGGCGGCGGCAGCGGCGGCGCCAGCGTGTCCGACCGGAACCACCGCAGCAACAGGATCAGCCGTGTCCGCCGCATCACGCCGTCGTCCTTGATGGCGGGGGGCGCCCGCAAGTCGTCGCCAAACATCACTGGCGATAGCTGGTATGGGGTGGGGTGCGACTTTCTCGGGGGACACCTGGACGCTTTTTCGCCGCGCCCCCGGCGCCACGGCGCCGCCGCCAGCGCCCCGGCGCCGCCGCCGGAGCCAGCGGGTAACACACGGGAGGAAGCATGTAGGGCATAGTAGCTAGCCTCAGTGATTGTTTTTTTGTTTTTTTATTTGTTGGAGTAGAGCCTGTCAGGGTTTATCAGTCGGGGGTAAGAGACCGAAAGGTGGGGGCGCGCCAGGCACAGCGCAGGCGCTGGCAAAGACGAGACTACGTAGATAGTGATTCAATAGAGGTTTGAGAATAAAGAGACTATAGGTTGCTAGAATGGATGGACCGGTTAATCGATGGATCCCAGTATCGGATATCTTCCGCATCGGTAAGGCACGGGTTGCGGGATTGCGGCGTCGGCGCGGGATTTCCGGCTGCCGGCAAACGACCCAGCAATACATCGCTCAACAGCTGTAGCGATCTACCAGTAATTAAGGCAAACGGTCGCTTAGTCAGCCATCGACTTAGATGGGGGCGAACAAGGGATTTTTGGCTCAGGGCCCGATCCTCTTATAAGGCGGCAACGGGGGCAGGCGATCGCCCATTGTCCTTTCCGCAATCGTATTTGGGAGTGCCAAGAGCGCCGACGCAAGCGCTGTTTTTGGCATTTTTTTTTGGCAGTTTTTTTTTGGCAGGACCCTGATTGCCGACCATTGTTGCCGAGGCAACCAAGAAAAAGAGAGATATTCAAAGAGGTAGGCAGAGTGTATCAGAAAAGGGGTAGGCGTTTCAAAGACGAACAATATAGATAGAATTAGATTTGTTGTGCTAGATCAGGTTGGATCGGGGGTGCCTGAAGAGTCACTTGCTTTCGCTCACCTACAGAACACAAACTCGGGAATCGTCGTAATTGGAAAGGTACGTGAAACAGACCAGCGACTTTGACCGGAAGAGTAGACCTGGATACTAGTTGGTGGTTATTGAAGAACCAACAAGTAGGCACTGGCCAGTAGAATATCTCAGCTGAGACTAGATGGTGGAACCGTTGTCGCCAGAACCAATTAATGGTTATTGAATGTTGTTGCTAAAACCAATTAATCGTTATTAAATGAAGGAGTTTGTTCTTCTTCTTTATCTAGGCCCTCAAGGATATGATATTTGCCAGTGATCTCCGTGGTTATCTACCGCGATCTACAACTATTGGTGAGTGATGAATAATAGAACCTACAACAAACCACGAAACCTCAAATAGAAAGACTCTATTGCTCACCATAGATAGTGGGGATACGATAAGAATCATTAAACCGTACAAACCAATAGAACAAGCACTGACTATACAAGATGGGAGTAAGATCGCTACAAGGATGAAAGCTATACTAAATGCAGCTCTACACTGTTGATATGATGTGAACCTACGCTCAAAAGAACTAGCCCTCATTCAAAAACAGCGACGATGGCCATCATTCAAGATACCCTCAAGTCCTTTGCCCCACATCACTGCTTTGAGTATTCTCATCAACCACAGCATCAGACCCTTCAAGTTTAAGTGAAATACGACAAATGGGACTCGAACCCGCCAACCGGCATTGACAGTGCCAAAGGTTTAACCCAAATAAGCATATTGTCTCCAACTAATAACCTAACTTAAACAAAATCAAATAGACGACTATTTGCTAAATAGTGTATACATATTTGATTTCCAAAATGTCATTTGCTGATAATTTTAATTTATTTCGTCTGCCCTATCCCAAATTTTCTCTTCCAGTCTCCACCACCACTCATCCGTGTTTCGCGCGCCCATCTCATCGCATGAAGTTCCTCACCACCAACTTCGTCAAGTGTGCTGTCCGCGGGTGCCAGCTGCTGGATGCCGCCTTTCCTTTGAGCTACCTGGACTGCCAGATGGTCCAGCAGGAAGTCGACTATAACCCGGAGTTCATTTGCCACATGTTGGAGCGGCTCGACTGGGACGCCGTCGTCGAAGTGGCTCGCCAATTGGGCAACTCGCTGTTACCTGCCCTGAAACCGGAGGGGCTTGATCCAATCATGGAAGACGACCAGGCCGTACTTAAGGATCTCCATACCCTTTTGGTTGAAACGCAAATCATCGAGGGGAAAATGGAGTGCCGCTCGTGCCACCACGTCTACTATATCAAGAACTCGATCCCTAACTTCTTGTTGCCCCCTCACTTGGCCAACTAATTCATATCTTAATGCATGCTAATGAAACATTACTTGAAACAACCGTCAGCTGTTGGACCTCTCAACAGTGCGCAGATCAGTGACTATCAGAGCCAAAATTAGCTGTATACTGATGAACAACATTAGTGTCTACTAAACCTTACACAGAATATAAGTGCCATCAGATTCACTAACATCTTGTCAATCCCTCATCTGTACTAGGAAAGTCTTGATGAAGTTAAATGTACGTATGTTTGTTTGTTGCTTCTATTTATCATCTATTCGTCATTCTATCACCTTTACTCTATCATCTATCCTCTCTCCTTCCATCCATACCATTCTCTTACCAATTCTTTCATCTTAACCTGGATCTTGTATCCTTCCATCTTCATGTCAAACACATTACTTCTTTTAAGTCACAGACTTAACCTCAATTTAAGTGTTGTCTCACTTTTCTCTCCAAATTGTCTCACTTTAATCTCATCTTAGACTCAGTACTGTCTCAATTTCCTCTCGCTTTATCTCCCCTTCGTTTCACCTTCGTTTCAACTCAGGTTTCAAGTCAGGTTTCAAGTCAGGATCTCCGATACTTAGCCTTAATATTCTCCACTTTAATCGGCGATTGGTAGGTGCGAGCATACTCTCTAATCTCCGGCGCCTCATCATGAGCTTCATCGATCTCATGGAAATGGTGGAGCAATTCGTGCTCAATATCCTCTTTATGTTTCACTAAGACATCAGGGTCAGCATCTCGATGATACTGGTTCCAGTGGTGGTCCTCATATTCGGCTTCAAAGTCGAGGTGGTGGCCTTGACCGAACCCGAAATCAGGAAGGTGCTTGCCCAGGGCCACAAACGCGGCAAATTGATCAGGCGTAATTTTACCATCATTTTCGGTAGACATCAAGGCAAGCACAGTGCTCACAACCCGGGCCTTATCCTCAGCACTCACGGTTTCGTGGCCGTGGTCGTGTTGTCCCATCCCCAGACCATCGCCAACAAGCTTATCTTTGGCCAAACCGTAGATATACAAGATATCCAGCTGGTCCCAGTAGCCTTTATCGCTGACATCGTGGAGTTTAAAGAAAGTGGCGGCGTCCCATTGATCGACGTGGTGTTCCGCCGCCATGTGCCAGTCATCCCACTCCGCAGGTCTCAGGGTAGCGCCGTCGTCGGCGTTAGCCTTATCGGGAACATGGACCTCGTGTGCCCACACGGAGGCGAATAACACCGCAAATAGCTGGATCCTCATCGATGTCAATAACGTGGTGGTTTAGTGTCGATCTAACACGTCGCGGTTGATCGCCATGGATCACCAAGTCACGTGATCAATGTCAAACATCAGTGCCGCAATATTTGACTCGGGGCTCATGGGTTTGGGTCGGTGATCTCATCGGTTTACCTTGGGTTCCCCAGAAAATATGGTGGTCCCGGGCCAGCCCTGCTCCCTTCGGCGATTGGAATGCGTCCACCGACCCATGCAGCGCTACGGCTCCCAGACGTTTGATGGGGCGCTTTGTGGCACCACCAAAAACCTTTGGCTACTACTGCTGGCAGGTAAGCCCGCATCGTGAGCCACGCACCTCGCTGTACGTTGTCTTCGTGACGACGTACATGAGGAGTGCGGCCACAGGCGGCCCGCAGCGTGCTTCCCCGGACCACTGGCCGCTTACTAACCGACACTCGATTTGACTAACCGGCAACTTAATGCTACTAGTGGTACCAGCTGTGATCACCGCTGCCTCATACCTACAATTATCGATGGGGGTAGCCGCATTCTGATAGACGGACTAAGTACTGATTCGGAAATACGCATCAATAGGGCAAGTAGAGACACAAAGTAACTGGGCATGTCGAGCCAACAGATGTCCCACCAACACCGTGCTGGGTGCGCCAGCATACCCGTATTATATCATGCACCCTGGTCGACGCAGCTACTATCATCGGCGTCGGTAATAATTACGTGGGGGGTCCTTTTATCGGTAACGGGAAAAAGTGTGATTTTTGGCGGGGAAAAAAATACCCTTGACAGAGAGCGTTTGCAGAGTGGTCCGGACCAATTTCTTTTTGGTGAGTGGGTGGTCGTGGACCGTTTAGTAAGTTATACTACTTGTTAATTCGTTAAACTGCTGTCTGCTTATAAATCAAGTTTTGGAACTTAGTTGGAGTCTACTGGATAGACACTACGTGAACTACGTCAGAAAAGCTACTTCTTGTATCACTATTATTATCCTCAGCTCCTACGGATGTTGCGTAGCTGGTGACTTTAAAGACATTTAAGTGATGATCCAGTCCCTAAAAGCTAACTGAAATTGATCATATGTAGACAAATTCATCAGGTCTCGTTAAGTGTATTCCCTTTGAACCGAAACATTCACTTCAATCAGTCACTTCCATTGTCATCAGTACCCCAGGAACTCGACGCCTGTCCATGGTAACAATCTGGTTTCCTGACTCAAGATTGTTTGAATTGTGCTCAGATCTCCAAATCGATTCCGTTCGGCCTGTGATTTACTGTCGGCATTCAACTGAAATTCCCAGTTCATTAGGGAAAATATCAGACGTTTTTGGAGTCGAAATCATACGGTTCAACGTAAGAAACACAGTTGATGCTTGCCGAGCATATTGTGATTTGATTCCTGGACTGCAGCCGCTCAAGCGGTTGTCATCATCCAGGCAAGTACCGTCTGGTAAATCTCTGTGTCTGCAGAAAATCATGCCACTTCTCTGCCGTTTGGGACAACGTTGTTTTCGAATATGGCTGCATTTGATACCATTCAAGAAGAGCTGGATTCTGTAGTTTTGATGATGTCCGGAAGTAACCCAAAGCGGCTACATGACACAAAGCCGTGCGATGAGCGGTTTCGGAGTTGTATACGGTTTGTTGTGTCTGGGGTGGAAAAACCAACAAAATGTCTCAAACAAGCGTCACCTACCCCGCTGGAAATTGATCAGCGGTCACACCACGGTATCTGGCCTTGAAGATTTACGATGATCATCAGTCTTTGAAGTCACGTATGACTTGAGCCCATCATCTCGGGTTCAAATTTCACTGGCAGCAATCCCGTTGGAGACATGAAATAGCTCAGGTGGAGGTGGGGTGGAGGGGTCGAGTTCAACCTGCACCCGTTTCCGACGAATAAGCCTCGCTGTAATTTAACCAGTGGTGCATTTAGGGATTTTCTCTACGCCATGCACCTCGTAATAAATTACTGGTCGAGGGTAGGTCTCGCCAACCATTGTCATAAAGTAAATAATAATCATAACTCATCCGAGCCCTGTTTTCTGAGGATTGCTCGTAAAATTAAAATTAAAGAATTATGTAAAATGAAGCGATGATGATTCTATAGGTGCCGAGTATGTCGTATGAGTTATTCCAACCGCCAGGGTTCAGATTTTCAGCCACATGCCTAAGTTTTTCCTTTTAATAATGTACCACCGCACGATTAAAAGGCCCAAAAAGCCAATGCCAAAGGAAACGCCCCCAATCTCCTGACTGACGATGAAAGAGTGGGTGGCATTACGGATGCCCATGGCTGCAGTGGGGGTCGTCAACTGGAAAATCGACGACGCCATGTTACAACCAGCCCACCCGGGGACAAGAACACGCCGATCACCGGTAGTTTCGAGCATCAACAGCGGCATCATTGTCAGCATCGCCCCGAAGCCAAGGCCAATAAGGATGGCAAAGCCAAGAAGCACGCCAAACAGGTGACTCAACGGCCACATCACACACATGACTATAGTCAAATAGCCGTTGAGGAAAATGCTAAAATTGACACGACCTAAATGGTCAGCCAATACTCCAATCAATGGACGGCCAATGAGCTGGGCGGCGTTAATGGTGGCGGAAAGGATCAGCGCTTGTTTTGGCAGTAACCCTTGGTCAATACCATAAGTGGGGAGGGTATTAAGCAACATGTTACTGCCAATAAAACCGGTACAGTACCACGCGAGCAACGCGTACATCGGTACCAGATTAAATACCCTGAAATCAAACACTTCTTTAATATCTTGCTTTAACGGTACTCGCTTTGTGGGCACTCTTTCCCTCAGGATTAAAGCGGCTAAGGCTCCGGCAAAACCTGAAACCATTCCCACCATACGGAGAGCCCATCCCACGCCATACTTCTCAATCATTACGTTAATGGTGAGCGAGAAAATGATACCGCCAGTACCGATACCGGCTCCGGTGATCCCTTGACCGGTAGCTAAGTATTTCTCAAACCAAGTGGGGACAATACTGGTGATGGGGATATAGATAAACACCGCCAGCGCTCCCACAAGTACCCCCTGAGTCAAATATAACTGCCAGAGCTTTGTTGACCACAGGGCCATCAAGTAGCCGCCAGTCTGACCGACAACGGCGCCAGCAGCTACCCATCGGAACCCAAATCGGCGGTAAGCAATGAGAGATACTGGGGCGAGTACGGCACAGGAAAAGAAGATGAGACCAGCAATCAACGTATAATTATACGGCAGCACATTTTCGGGGTTGGTACTAAGATAGTACAGCAAAAACACCCCGTACAGCGAGAAGCAACCCCAAGTACACAATTGGCCCAAGAGTCCAGCGACGGCTACCACCCACGCGTACCCTTTATCCTTGGGAGGAGCGTTAAGCGGTTCAGCGTCGCCTTCAACCTCTTCAAGCTCGCTCAGATCGAACACCTCGGTGACGCTATCAGTGATGCCATCATCGATTTCGTGGGGAAACTTGGTAATGTCGACGTCGCCCTTCTCTAATGTCATCTTGTATAAGAGAGAAGCGATCACGTTTTAGGGTTTAGTGTTATCGGCACTTAATGGTGGGCAATAAGTTTTTGAAATCAAAGAAATCATAAATCGGGGCGGGATGAGCTCGGTTATATAGCCATTTTAAAATGCATTTCTTGGAATAGACGGGAAAAACCCGGGCTGGTCAAAGTGCGTGCGCCAACAAGCGGGCAAGGAAGACGCGACATACGACTAAGACGAGTAAGAGCGAATGAAGGGAAAAGATTAAGTTTGACTCACGAATTTCACATATGAGTCATAGATGTTGATTTATTGGCCTCGTATTTACAATGATGTAAGAGTAGAGGAAGTATGTCAATGGAATGCTAGGGGTAAGGATGACTCAGTTTAGCTATGACTCAGCAATTCCGATTTTGGCTACCACGACTTCCGAGGTGAATTCCCAGGGGCAGGGCGTTCGCCAATTACTTTTAGTGGTACGTGGCGGGGTCAGCAAAGGTGCGCGCGGCTTCTTCTTGGCACGGCTTTTTCCGCGAAATTGTACCTTTCGCAACACCACCTTTCGCAGCCATCAGGTTTTTCCTCCATTGCGAGCCCTGGCCTTTAACCACATCTAACTGGTAAGAGTAGCGATCACTTTGGCGGCTTTACGGCGTAGATGTTTCACTTCACCTTCGCCTTGACACTCTTCCAAGTAGGCCAACCCTTCCTCAGATACTAAGGGTTTAATCAGAGGTACACGAGTGACGATTTGCGCTACCACTTCGAGGGCCTCAATCGCCAACGAGCCATCGTCTTCATCGACGCGTAATAGCCGGACAACGCCCCGAATCAACTGACGGCTTAGAATCGTCAAAAGCAGGTGGTCCAGAGCTTCGGTGCCCATAACCACGTTAGCTACTGCCCAGAGGGCCGCTTGTTTGGTCGCGTATTCGCCAAATATAAGTAAACCGGCAAGACTTAGGAAAATACCATTATCAATTACTTTCTGGATTTGCGGTTTGGTACCGCCACACACGTTAGATACTGCCCAGCAGGAATCTTTGCGCATTACTGGATTTGGGTGGTGTAATAGTATACCAAGTTCGGGGATAACCCCGGCGTCCACCACCACTTGACACTGGCGAGCAGGGCCCAGCATAAGGTTAGCGAGTGTCCGTAAACTGGGGAACTGAGTCTCTAGCGGGCCGTGTCTCAAAATATGGATTAATCGGTCCACTAGACCTTCAATGGCGACAATGGCGATGACGTCATCGTCGCCTCGCTTCAGAAACAGCTCCAACGTCCAGCACCCAGCTTCCACCACTTGAGGATCATCTGATTCCACCACGATCGCTGCCGCGGTCGCGAGCATAAGCTTAGCCAAATTTTTATCGAAATTTAAAGCGGTCAGACACAAATTCTGGAGGAAAAGCGCCACGTCGCCCGCCAACTCTGGTTTCAGCGTCAGGTCAATAACCACTTCCACCTGGCCCAGTTCGATAATCTGTAGCCGTAAATCGTCACTCCAGCTGGCTACCAGAGCCAAGTTCCACACCGCCATCAGCTGGAGGTGGTCGTCGCCGTTTTGCACCATAGCAATAAGTGTCGGGATTAACTCGCGCTCACAGAGCTGGTCGGCGACTAAAGGGGTCATATAGCTGATTACCGAAGCCGATACAACTTGCATATCACTATTATCTTCACTGGGGACGGCTGCTAGTGCCAATATTTCCTCAATCACTTTCTCCTCGATTATCACTTCGTCGACGATACACTCGATTTGCGGCGGTTCCGACTCCGCCAATAGCGTTTCAAGTCGTTTAATGGCATCGGCAATCATCACTGAATTGTCACTAGTAGCATCGGCTTTGATCTGAGGCCACTGGCGTAGGAAACGACCAATATCAACCTCCGGTGGAGGCAGCAGTTCCACTAATGGAGGCAGCAGCAGTCCCCCCGATGAATAAGGCAGCGTCGGGGGCGACACCGCTTGGGGTAACGGCGACAGTATACTTGAAGGACTCAGCGTGGAAATGGTGTATTAATGGGTCAAATCCGAAAGTGGACGTGTTTTGTGTGGGGCGCGTGCGGGTGGTTGTTGGCGGTAAGGTTGGGAG
>NW_022995103.1:94530-147356 GCF_008704595.1 Diutina rugosa
AATCAAAAGCCGTTCCCGTAAATGGCAAACGATCCCCAAATACGATATATAAAGAAAGTGAGGAGTGACGAGTTAGGCAGGTGGGGTCGTCAAGGAGACCGAGTTTCCTCTTCGCCGGGAGATGACCCTCCTATTGTGCCTAGATGGTGGTGCCTGGAAGTGTACATACCCGATACGCCTCACTATCACAGGACAAACATCTGTGCTGCAAAATCCGTCGAGATAAACATCTGTGCTGCAAAATGCTTAAGTAGCGAGCGCAGCAAATACCGCGTACCACCGCCACCACGACTATGACTACCAATACTCCCTCAATGGTGGCTCGGGAGGGACGGGAAAACCAAATCTATAACCCTAAAACTGGGGCTCGTATGGTCGCTGGGTGTGTGTGTCTATCTCTCGACGCTACTCAAGTGATGATGGTGCTGCTGCTGGCCCACCCAGGCAAATGGGTCCTCCCGAAAGGCGGCATTGAACGCGACGAAATCGATAACTACGCCCGTGCCGCGGAAAGAGAGACGTGGGAAGAAGCCGGGGTCACGGGGAGAATCACCCTGAAGCTTCCCGTGGTGTTTGACCTGAGAAAACATGCTCCCGTGATCAAAGGTGATTTTGACCCTCATACTCAAGTTCCGAAACTGGAGTTTCATTTCTTCGAAATGGTGGTGGATAAAAAAGCTGACAAATGGCCAGAGTCAGATAAACGCCAGCGCCGGTGGTGCACTTACGCCGAGGCGTGCCATGAACTTACCAGGGCTAAACGCCCGGAATTGGTGGAAGTGCTCAATCTGCTGAGACTAGCTCACGGTTAACCCTGTTACCAACGAGATCGTACGACTCAATTATCCTCTACAATTGTGTCTCAGCAACCGTCTCTGCATCGACCACTTTTGTGGCCGCCGCAGTTGCCGGCAACCACCAAAAGAAAAGAACCTACTCAAAAGAAGCTATCGAACGACTCGGTATTAAGGTATCAGATTAAAAGCTAAACCAGCCGTAGTGTACAGTCTATTAACGATGGGGTCATCTCGTCGCCTGGAGACGGTACGAGCCCAGGCGGCTGATGCCGCTGCCCACGCGGTGGCCCTGGTCGATCATCTCATCGCGCGTGCGTCGCTCGAGCAGTCGCCTCAGCTCCTTATACCCTAACCGCTGTCTGATCTCTTCCGCCCGTTTCCGCTCCTTGGCCTCCACTAGCAGCCACCGCTTCTGGAGCTGGGCCAGTTGGCGCTGGTACAATTCCTGTTTGCGTCTTTCCTCGTCCTCAATCGCCTGTCTCCGTTTTCTTTCCTCAGCTTCTAAAGCTTGCTGTCTCTTCTTCTCCCGCTTGGCGATGATCGCCTGCTGTTTCCGCTCTCGCTCTCTCCACATCGCTTCCTCCTTGTTCTCGCGGCGGCGCTCTTCGCGGAGGACAATCGTCTTCTGCTTGTACTGTGGTAGACACTCGTACAACAATTTTCCAAGCATAATTGGCTTTGGTGGTAGTTAGTGGTGAAATGGCTGCAATTTGTCTGCAATTATAATGGCAGGCGCCGGCACGTGCTATCAGGGTTTGCTATTGTTCGGTTGAAACGCGCATCCGGGTCCGATGACCTTCGATGACGTCGCTCTACACGGTGACAAAACGAGACAAACGGCGCCCCTCAAGCCACCCGCTACCCACGGCAACACTACCGCAATCGTTGCCGTGTCCACCCCTGGAATAAAGCAATTGCTACCCTCACGCTACACCTTACCCACTTCCGCAACTACCGCGCTACCCCCATATCAAACCTACTGAAATAGGCGTGACCCGCGGAGTTAGCCTGCACGAGAAAAAGGACTTACCGCTTCCCAAAGAGCTACGCGCAAGGAGGGTGTTCGCTGCCTCCTTAGACCTGCAATCACCCTCACTATATACCAGGGTGGCCATTATCTCGATTTAGTGTCACCGTTAGCAACCGTTGCACCCAACATGGAAAGTTACTTGTACCTCTATTTTGAGAGTGGTGGTTCTGTCTACGTCGTCACCAGGTGGTGCTACGCGATCGAATGCATCCCTTGCAGGCCGTTTCGTCGTCAGCCGCTTGGCGAGGAAAAACACGTCGTTGGGTGCTTGTTGATGACGCGGGATCGTGGCTTAATTCCAGACCTTTATCCCGCTGTTAAATATCGCATTTGGGTGAGGTAGTGCAGATAATGCACGTACTGCAGGTAGCATAACGGTCCACCGCAGGTCTAGGGACTAACTAATGAGCACAGAAACCTTCATTAGTCAGATCCCAAATTTGTTCGTTGGATTTATTCTCTTTTGTTGCTATAACTGGTCTATTTACTGCTATCTCCTCCACGGTCGCTGCCTCCAGTATCACCTCCTTTTGAACTTTTCCTACCACTTTTACTACCACGATCGCTTTTGTCGCCACGATCATTACCTGAATGATGCTGGTGGTCCTTTTTCGAATTGTGATTTCGATTGTCAGTTTCTGTATCGTAGAAGTCGTCCTTTTTTGGGCTCTTAGGATGGCGGTTGCGCGAGTGGTCAAATCCTTCGATAAACGTAAAAACCTTGGTGTTTTTCTGGCTATGGTGGCTGCTATGGTGGCTGCTCTTATGGGTGGAACGACTGCCTCGAACCTTCCCCCTAATTTCGTTTCTCGTCACCCTTAGCAGGAGCTGGTCTCGCTTTTTCTGTTTCCTCTCTAGCCGTTTCTGGTACTCCTCAGGCGATAGTATCTTGGAGTAGATCCAATTTATCATCGCTTTGTAAGCCGTGTGGGGGTGGACAGGACGTGAAAAGCGGAGTTGGCCAAGAATTTAAACTACGCTCAGGTCCCGATCCCCTCCTCGTTGTCAGCGACATATCGCCCACAATGAACGTTACGATAACTACATGCTGGTGCGTTTACATAGCCTTCAGGAGTGGGGAGGCTGAGATTGAACTAGCAGGGCTAAAAATAAACCGCCTTCAACGGGTAATTGCTAAACATTTGAACCTTCCATTAGTCGATCCAAAGGGCTCATTTGATGATTTTACTTTGGTTTAAAGATGGTAGGGAGTCACATTTCGCGGGGTGCTCATCGTGCTGACAACGGTAGCAGTGCGGCTCGCGTCTCCAGCTCAACTACCGAGGGAAAAATAGTAACCTCAATTTCGACGATTTCAACACCTTCCCAATTAGGTTTGCAATCTTTACCTGCTAATCTATATTTCGGAAGTAGCTAGAGAGCATCCGAGGTATTATAGAGCCGCTTGGCGGACTTGTCATAGCCTCGATGCGAGGCAACTTCGGAAAATTCGTAAACAATAAGCGCACACACAGGAAAAAGACGAATCTGGTCGTATGTCGGCGTTAACGATAGAAAACTGAATTGCTGAGTGGGCTCCAACGTTAGGCTTTGTCTCCATTAATGGGTGAACGATGTAAAATGACCGATATTTGTTTGGTGAAGTTACGAGTTTGATCATTCAGTGGTTGTCGATAAAGGAAGTAAATGTCCACGATGCAGATACACAAATCTTCACTTTGGCGTGCCAAATATCGTGCAATGGAAAAGTTCAACTAGTAAAGCAGTTGTTTAACGCAATCTCTGTGAAAATACGACGCTTCTACGACTACGAGGGCCCCTTCAACGATCAGAAAGGCACACTCAACACAAAACCACACCTCTTTTAAGCTAAAATTTGACAGTTCAGGTCCCTTGGCCCAGTTGGTTAAGGCGTGGTGCTAATAACGCCAAGATCAGCGGTTCGATCCCGCTAGGGACCATTTCTTTTTGCTATATATTTTGGCCACGAATTGATCGAGGAGTGGGTTCATGCAACCTCTGATGTGCACTGTCATCTTAGGATGAAGTAGGCGGTATCCTTGCTGCGGTGCCCCATCGGGTATTTGGCTAAGAGCACCTTCTTTGCAATAGAACCGGTAGGTCGTTCCCTAAGTAGCGACCGGTTTCACTGAGCAAACACAGCTTTTGTCATAGGTTACACCTGAATATGATACAAATGTCAGAGCATGTCTTCCCATTCAAATCGGTAATTGAATTACACACAGCCTCGTGTTCTATATTTTTTATGTAACGCTACGGCGGACATATTCTTGCGCGTCTTATCTGTGGGTGCTGCATCCACCAAGCACCACTCACATGAGTTCTGGTTCCCGTCAGGACAGTTTCCGCAAGCGTGGACGGATAAAAACCAATGGTACAAGCCAGCCAAAGAGGAAACGCCGGCCCCAACATCGTAATCAGGCGAAAACTGCCTCACCAGCGTCGGTTCCTGACGGCGTGGAGGTGATCGACTTGTGCGACTCTCCATCCCCACCACTCGAACCTTATCAAGCTATTTATAGCCTTGGCGAGGCCTTCAACGCTACCTCAGACAAAAACCGTCTTAATAAGCAATCTAAACAAGCCAGCCACGCCCCGCCGTAACCATCTGCGCCTGCCATCCCTACGAACGAAAACGGCGATGTGGAAATAATCGAAATTGAAAACTTTCTGCTGGAGGATAAGGACTTATCAAGCCAGTCAGTGTTGTCTGATATTGACACTCCACTGTATCCAGGTAGCGACACCTCTATTGGTGCTCGTGATCCAGCCACTGAAGTTTCTGGTGACGAATTAACTTTTTCTGCCGCTACGAGACCAAAAGTGAACGTCATGAAGCACGCAGAAACTGGGCTTGTGGTTTGTACCGAGGGCCACGAACCGATGGTGGTGCTACAATAGCAGATAGGGTACCACTTGTGTTCCAGACACAAAGGCAAATGTTTCAAAAGAATCTGCGACAAGCTTTGTAAAGAGCCAAGGAAAAGCAAAGTCACCAAGCTGAGTCTAAACCAAGCTTCCTGCCATTCCCGCCACCGTGGCATATCATTGCTTGAAGTGTGATAAAGTCATCAAGGCCAGATGGAAGCATAACCCGGCGTGCAAGGGCAGTAAGCGAGTACCACTCAAAAGTCAGCAGTGTTTCATGACGGAGGCGTGATTGTCGGGTCCAGGCCGGGAGAACCCCTTGATCATGATACCGTCGATTCCGATGGTAGTGATATTGAAACAGAGCTTAAAATTGAAAGGCATACGGAAACTGGCTTATTTGTGTGCGCCCACAATCATGAACCGGTGGTTGTGCTTCCACAGAACACCTCAACGCACATTCGTCATAGCCATAAACATGAGTGCTCTGATGAGTTACGTGCAAAGATTCGCCGAGTTCTCGGGCGTTGCACGGTTGATAAAGTGCCTCCCAACACAACCACCAAGCTTCCTTCTATTCCCATTGTCACGGTTCATAAGCTTACGTATGGCTGATATAGTGTGTAACACCATCCGTCTGGAATCCTTACAAGATTTAATTTGCAATTGTGGAGGATCCTGTCCTTCAAGCTTTCCGCCCAATACATCATGCCAGACAGTCTCCCTTCGTTTGGCGAAGAATGGTAAGCTTCGAAATCCCATTTGCGGTTGATTTGGTGGCTCGGGGGGCGTTCCCTTCGTGGGAATATATAAGGAGCATTATAAATTCGCCCCGTCCCCAAAAAGGGGAAAACTGCATAATGCACTTGATTGTCACTTGATCGGGGTTGTCGAAATGTTGCTTTGCTACGTCGAAATACTCCATTTCTCCCGGCTTTACTCGGAAAATCGCTAGCCCATAGTTAGAAAACACGGTTATCTCCAGCAGAAACGCAAATCTTGTGACAATTTCTGACGACTTCCACGCAGAACATTGGCGCTCAAAGGCAGCAATTTCAGTTTTGGTTTCTCGCCTCGATGACTGTATACTGTCGAGATTACACGCATGGAGAGGGGTATTGTCCATCATGCGTCGAACTTCCGTGAAATAGTTGGTAGGGTAATGCTTTATGTACGCGTGTTTTTCCTTGTTGGTGAACATACCCACAATGTGTGGTTCGATGTCATCTTTGTACACCACCTTGACCATGTCGTCCAGAAATACGTAGTAACCATTTGTTTCGGTTGCGTCGTAAAAATAAGCGAAATTTGCAAACAAGATCTTGAACGTATGGAGCTTTTGGATGATCAAATTCCGAAGACGTTTCACCTCCGTCAAATCCTCGAGGTAAGTGTCCGTGGCACTGCATTCCATGCGCTCTAACTCCTGGTTTTGTTGGCGTTTGAGCTCGGCAAGAGACTTGTCAAGCGCCACAATCGATTTCGTCAAATGAAGCTGGGCGTTAGCGTCGGGCGAGTTTTGCTTGGCCAACGCTTCGAGGTTAGAGCGTTTACGTGCAAGCTGTACCCCTAACGCCCAGTACTGTTTTCCAGCGTCGGTAGTGGGAGCATACAGTATTCCGTGCCATTTCATATGGTGTTGAAGCTGATTCCATTGGGCAGTAAGCTCGTGGAATTCCCTCGTCCACTCGGCTTCACGAACGGTGAAATAGGAGTAGTACAGTTTATGGTAGAAGAATGGGACACGGTACTTTGGGTCAATGTCAAAGTGGAAATCAGGGAAATTTTTGAGGCAACCAGGGGGCTGGTTGAGAAAGTAACGGATTGTATGGTTCAAAAGCAGGGCCCGGCCTTTAGTGGCAGCCCTAAGCTTTTTCGGAGAGATCTGGTAGTAGCTGTCATCAATTCGTCTAAGAGCGTCGCAGCTGGAGTCATTAGTGGATGAGTCAGGGGGGCTCACATCGCTCCCGACCATCGACTGTTGTTAGTGATTAAATGCCAACCGGTGACGTGCGTAATGCGCCTACTTGTGGAAAACGTGGGGATATACGTACAAGAAGGCCCCGCTGCTATGTATAAGAATGGAACTTGAATTTGCCTGAATCTACTGCTTTAGGTGTATTGATCATACAACAGATCAAATAAGTCAGTTATTGCTAGATCATTCTTAGTACTTAAACCAAACAGGGTGTCTCACTTCTATCCACTCCTCACTGTTGCAGCCATGACCGATAGTTCGAATCCGAAGCTAACCAATTCATTAAGGAAAGTCTAAATCATTCATTTCTTTTAGAGTAATCATAAGGCTAGTCGCCTTTTCTACCTCAGCGGTTACGCCAGCGGTTACCTCACGTGCTTGACTCACTACAGCCATATCGCGCCTCCCCACACTATTTACTATCAGTGAAAGGTGACGCCACAAACGCCACCCCTAACCACCCCCCACAGGCCGGCACCCGCTCCATGAGTGACCGTGACCAGTCAATTACCCCGGGAGCTGGTTCCACGCGCTACGGGGGACCGCCAGTGCCGCCAGCGCCGCCGTGGATGATGGCACCCCCGCCGCCCCGGCCACCGACGATCCCGTCCCCCACAGCGCCCCAACCGCCCCAACAAGTACCTTACGGCATTCCTCACCACATAATGATGTCCCCACCTCCTCTCGGACCTCTCCCAGGGCCAGCAATGCCCCAATACCCCCACCATCCCCGTCATCATCCTTACCACCCGCCACACCCTCACCCGCATTACCCCGTGCCTCAGTACCCTCCCCGTCCGCTAATGGCTCCGTTTATTCCTCAATCAAGGTCTCCGCTGGTGTCGGTATCGCCTCCATCAACCACATCGGCAGCATCAGCAGTGTCCCCCTCAGACGGACCCCAAGTGGTACCAGCGGGAAACCAACCGTTTGTTTACATCAATTGCACCCCTGCCGAGTTCAATGCCCGCGACTTAACCTGTCGGCGCTGGCGCCATCAACAGCGGCAAGCTCAGTGTGCCGAGCTCTGCAACCCGCAGAACCAAACCTCGTCGGGCGTCTACCGGGTACTTCCCTAATGGTTTCAGTTATATTTCATTTGCGTTCATTAATATCATACAAACCATCGTTTACCGTCTACTTTTGTTCGTCGGACGACTCGTGCTTCGCTTCCGAGGACGACCCGGTGTCTTCATCGGCGCTGATCTCGGCGACGCCGATGTCCATCGTCTTTTCGTGTGACTCTTCCGACTTCTTCATCTTAAACACGTCAAACACCCCCTTCAACCCCTGTTTAGCGTTCTTCTCTTCGATACCCTCCAACGCCTGTTTCAGTTCAAGCTTAGGGTCACGGAGGAAGAACAGCACAATCAACATCGGCGCCACGAGACAGAGACCAATGACACAGAGGATCTTCTGCACCTCGCGGTAGGCGTGGACCATTTGCATCCGGGTGGGGTCGCCCCACGGGTAGTCGACGATGAACTCAAACGGCGACCCGTACGCCGTTTTGGCGAGAGCGGCGTCGCCCATCTTTTCCACCAACTTGTTGTACAACAACTGAGTCCACACCGCCCCGGAAATCGAGGCACCGATGGCGGAACCGATGTTGTACAGCGACAAGTAGGCGGCGGTGACCACGGCCATGTGCTGGTGGCTGGTGCACGCTTGGATCAGAGCCTGGGTGGCGTAAGTGAAGAACCCCGCGCCGAAGCCAAAGAGAACGAGCCCGGCGATGATCCCCAGGTGGGCGTCGTCACCCGAGCGGTAGTGCACGAGCAAACCGTTGGCGACAAACCACACACAGATCCCGAAAATGATCAAAGGTTTCAACCGGCGGAACTTGACCACGAATAACCCGACGATGGACCCGGTGATCACCGAGACAAACGAGTAGAGCGACGTGATCCGCGTCGCCAGCGTCACCAGCTCGTTGACGGCAACGACTAACACGGTATACATGTAATCGTTGGGCATGTACCACACCCAGTTGACGAAAACACCGATGATCATCGCCAGCCACACGCCTCGGTCTCTCATCAAGTGGCCGGGAAGCAACGGGTTCTTAGCGAATTTGGTCTCCCACACGACGAACACGGGGATCAAACAGAAACCAATGACGAGAGGAGCAATAATCTTCGCCGTCTTCCATTGTTCTTGGACACCACCAGCAATGGTGAAGGGAACGAGAATAAAACCAAACACACACACGACGAGGAGAAGGCCAATGACGTCGAGCCGGTGGAATAAGTCGACGAAGTACGCCAACCACGACACCTTTTCGACGATGATGGGCTTGCCGTTTTCGTCGACGACGGCCTTGCCTTGGTCGTCAATGGACTTACCACGAGAGTCCATCAATTGCTGCCATTCGGGAGTCTTACGGGCCATCCACTCGATGTGGACCAACATCACGAGCAAAGGGACACACGCCAACGGCAAGATGAACGCCCACATCCCGATCCCCCACGACCATCTGGTGCCGATGGCCAGGGTGATGTCGCCGGAAATCCAGGTATTGATAATGAAAGGCAACGCAGGGATAAACAGACACGCCATCCGCCAGTTCAACGTCGAGTTGTCCATGATCAAAAGCTGCAAGACAATCATCAAACCAGTATAACCGATCTGGTACAACACCGAGCCCCCAGCAAACCGCTGGATATCGTAGGCCTGAGACGTGATAATGGTACCAACGACGTAGAACAAAATCAGCACCACAAGCAACTGGAGACGGCCAAAAGTATCGGATAACCGAGCGTAGGCAAATTGAGCGGCGGCGGCCACCACCGCCCTAATGACATTGACGGTAGCGTAAAGCGAGTGGCTCAGATACGACAGCGCCGCCGTCGCCTGGAACACGTACCGAATATTACCGTCGAGCCCGTAAGCGTAGGCGACGAGGAAAAGGGCAAAGTAGAACGCCACCCGTGCCGCGGGGTGGGTGTACTGGTTCAGCAAGATCTCGAGCTTCTTCACCTCGAACTGGGTCAGCCCCAGGGTGGCGTAGGGCATACTGCTATGGAGTGTAAACGAAGACGATCAGCGGAAAATTATGGCGGTTAGGGTTGTATTTATGCGTCCCATTCTTGCTGCGGGTGTGCGTACATTTTCTCATTTGCATCGCTGCCTCCCCCCTCAGCCTCCACTGGAAATCTTGGCTTCTAATGAGGAGGCCATCGCAGAAACGCCGTTGTCAGCCGTGCATAATCTTGGCGATCTCCATCTCGACCAATGAACGCCAACTAGGGAGTAGAGCCAATTGTCTTGGCCCTTCCTTGGCTCTAGTGAACAGCTAACCAAAGAGTGGTGACAGGTTTTTGACGTGTTTGGGATGTACATGTCCGTACTTCGAGGCATGTACGCTGTACTTCGACCGTTGAGCTCGTTATTGTGTCACCCGCGATCTTTCAAAGGGTGCGGCACTTTTTTTTTGACAGGGCGCCGAGCTTTTCCGATCCTCGGACGCATCTGATGGTTTAGATATCGTTAAAAAAGGGTAGTCACATAGCCCAGCCCCACGTAGCCCATGGCTACCACTATAGTAGGGATAGATACCAAGTCGGACTTAGTTGCCATGGTTACTGTACTATCTAGGCTGACCCAATCAGCTAGCACTCATGATTTTTTATCGCTCCGATCGCGGACATTTACCCGGGTTATCTTCGTCATCTCGCGGTTTGCGCGCACATGCAAAGGCAAGGTGCGCCGCCATCGCCTCTGCCCGACAAATCATACGGTTCCGGTGGCCTTACAAATCACACTTAAGCCCTCCGCAGCCGGCCTTGGCGAGCCCCATCTACAGTGTGGCATCGATGCAGTGGAGACAGCTCGCAGTGGTGGCCATGTTGGTGGTACCAGGGGTGATGGCCCAGTGGGGCGACCGCTACCTGGAGGCGCTGATGGCGCTCTTTGGCTGCTTTTCAAGTATGCTTACCACGACAAGGTTCTGCCACGACCAATTGGATCAATCAGCGGTGTGTGTTTGTGAGCTTAAGCCGGCCTATGCTACCCTTGTCGGTTGTGTGGCTCAATTTGTCGGCACCGACTTCGGCACCGAATTGGCGAAACTATGTCCCCAAAACGCCCTGGCTGAGGCGATTGAGAGTGGGTTTCGATTGTTTATTGAGTTGGCCACTGATGATCACAACAGGACTGATGTTCCGGTTAATTTAACTACCAATGCCACGGGGGAGTATGTCGCTTCTTTCCGCAACTATTTGGGCAATTACAACACGCTGGTACGTCTCGCCGTGGCCCTCGTGGGCTACTGGGGCGTGGTATTCCTTATTCATGCTTTGGTGCTTTGGTTACGTCCGATTATCCCTAAATATAATTGGGGTGGAATCAGGACATATCTCACTACTCCGGCTCTTGGACGATTCCATAAGGATACGGCAGTGACGATAAATGGTATTGACACCGGTTTGATCCCGTCAAGAGTTCAACTGGTAGTGATTATGGGTTTTATGGCCTTGACGGTGTACCTCTCAGTGGTGGACATTTCCTACCCTTTAGATGATAAGATATTTGCCCAACTACCATACCCCAGGACTCAAGCTCTCGCTCATATGATTGGTGACCGGTGTGGAGTGCTAGCGACGTTTCTTATCCCATTATTAGTGGCATTTGCTGGTAGGAACAATCTTCTCCAATGGCTCACGGGAGTCAACTATGCGACATTTGTGTGCTACCACCGGTGGATTCTGAGGGTAGTAGTGGCTCAATTAGTGGTTCACGCCATTGCTTTCACCGTCTACTTTAGGGGGAGAGCGTGGACTGAGTACCGCCAAACGTATATGATCGGGGGCATATTGGGTTTGTTAGCCATGCTCGTGTTGGTGGTGCAAGCGTTTATGGCATTAAGAAGACGGTGGTATGAAGCGTTCCTTGCTATCCACATCACGGCTTCAGTAGTGATGGTGGGTGCCCTGGTGGTCCACTTATGGCACTTGGGGTGGCTGTCCTACATCTGGTATGCTCTCGGAGTATGGGTACTCGATCGAGTGGCTCGAGTGGTACGGATAATGGCTTTCGGAGCTAAAAGGGCTCAAGTAACCCTCATTGACGATACGTTAAAAGTGGTGATCCCTTGTGCAAAGTCAGTCCCCGCGGGTGGCCATGTGTTCCTCCACTTTTTCACTTCAGCTAAAGAAGTATGGCAATCACACCCGTTTACGTATATCTTGGATGAAGCCGAACAAACAATGGTGGTGTTCATTAAAGTGAAACAGGGTCTCACAGCTAAGATTGCCAACAGGCTTGTGAATGCCATAATCCCCACGGAGGAGATTACCGTACTTGTTGATGGTCCCTATGGTGAACCAGCCCCTTACCTCGAGTTTGATCGAGTGGTATTCATTGCTGGTGGCCACGGTATCCCTGGCTTGTTTAACGAGCTCCAAACGTATACCACCATCAAGTCTAAGACTCCCACTCGGCTCTTATGGGTATCACGCTCTCACCGCTGGTTCCACCGGTACTTGGGCCAGCTACCCGATACCGTCGATGTCGAACTATACTCCACCACTGGCTCTACTACTGATGAGACTACTCCCTTACCTCTGCTGGTGAAAGTGGAAAAAGGAAGACCCTCAATGGCGATGGTGGTGGCGGAAGAAGTCGCCGCTACCCAGGGAAGTATCGCGTTTGTCGGGTGTGGCCATCCAGCGTTGATGGACGATTTACGGGCCCAAGTGGCGGCTATCGACCATAGTCATCACGTCGAGTTTTTCGACCAGCTCCAAGTGTGGGCCTAGGCCGGTCCTGGCTCATGCATAAAGGCGTATAGATGATAATAGATAATTTATTCAATGGTCTGAGTAGTCAGTGGGGACTTCCCGTTTGTGACTTCAGTCGTGAATGGTAAAGTCGGTAAGAAATGCTAGAACTAGTCGTCATTTGCTTTTCTGGTTTTGGCAATATTTTTGTTACAGTTATCATATTGGTGAAGTAGCAGATCATCTTGGTTCAATGGGAGAGCTTCGCTGTAGTGTCAGAAGTTGAATTCGAAACAAGTGGCTATCAGAATGATTAGGACCGGTAATGGTAAAGGAAAAACGCTACAGCACCATTCCAAAAGACAGACATAATGTTCTTTCTAGCGTGATGTACGCGTAGTAACTAGGGAGCCAGAAGCCGCGCACAAGAGCAGAGCCAACTGCGAACAACAACAATGGCTGAGAGAACAATGGCTACCATGGAGCAGCGCTAACTATCAACCTAATCGAAGCAAGCTAGTGATGAATCAGCATGGAGCTCGCTACCTTTACAACTGTCAGCCTTAAAGAAGAGAAGCCGGTTGTGAGTGTTACCGGCGGTGCCCCATTGTCAAGGCGATTATTCCCTTGATGTCTTGACGACGACAAGCATGCGACCATTGATTGGCCCAGATGACAATGGAGAGCTATGTAAATTGATCTTGGGGTTACTGGTGATGATGAGACCAAAGGTGGTGATACAAGGGCGAAGATGTGGAGCGAAAGGTTGACGAAATTGTGAAGGTGCTAGAGATTATTGTCAGGTGGTGCTAAGGGGTATGCTGAGCTATACTCGCGTCACAATGGTTGTAGCCTGCGACGATATATCCTCATGGATGTCGCTCAATTGATGAATTATGGAGGTGGGATAATTCGGAACTTACAACAAACTCAATTTAACGCCAATTGCTTTGATTCAGTGGCGCTTTTACCTCCAGTTTCGTCTAGTCCACGGTGGAGGCGTCGATGCGAAAGAGGGGAACGTGCACATTCCGTCTAAATACCGGTTGATCGTGATCAAAACTTCAACAACACTCCCTTTCAAAGAACTCTCTTCACCTAGCCAAAATCCCTATTGATGTTCCTTAAAAGTAGTTTGATTGATATAATGCCTGAGAGTTGGTTGGAGAGATTTCCATTCAAAGTTGGCCAGAACATCTTCTCGTTGTTGGACACGCCGTCGGTGTGTCGGCTCTACCTTGCGTTTGAATGGAGGGCGTTCGCTGAGGAGATTGAATACTGGCTTGCCACCGCTGAGGTGGAAGTAACGGCGGATGTTGTTGTCGAAGGCGACCCCACCAAAATTGACTACACGTTGGCGATGCTCCCTGCCTGTAATATTGTGGTCAACGTCACTACTAAGTTCTTGCAATTGACGTTGTGGCACCTTGAACGAGCGCAATTCATCCTGGTGAGGCTATCCATCAGCGATAGTCTGTATTGTGGCAAGTATTGCGCTGACCTCCGCTTCTTGGGCACAAAGTTAGCCGAACTTTCCCTCAACAAAGTCGTGGTAAACTTCAAAAAAGACATACCGAAAACGTTACGCAAACTCCGCCTCGAGGGTCTCCTGTATTCGTCGTCGCTGAAACTTTAGGAGTTTAATAAGCTCACCCACTTTGAGGCCCATCGTTGCAAATTCCAACGCTCGCCACGATTGCCCTACCTGACCATTGATGTCAGCCAGTCGAGCGGATTTGGCGCTTCCCTCGATGCGTCGGACCTTCCCAACCTAAGACACGCTCGCGGTCAAGTGTTTCGGTTACCGTGGACTCAGATTGAATCGGCTCATGGGTCGCCTAAGTTTGATGTGCGAACCAAAAGGTTTCCGGAAAGATTTATGATCAAATGGCTCTCGTGCCCCAATCTAAAGTCGGTTGAGCCGGTGCTCATCTCATCATCTTATGGATTTTACAATACCATCGACAGCTGGCCGACACTGATGGAAGACTTTAGTCGAGACGTCGCTGAAGATTTCAGCAATGCACAACTCGCAAATCTCGAGTCGTTGCGTGGCCCTCTTCTGGCTGGTGAGCGACATGGATCTACTCAAGAGTTTGAAGGTACTACATTGCCGAATCGGCGAGAATGTCACCCGAGAGTTCCATTTACCACCACGGTTGGAGCAATGGAAGGTCTGGACCGACCACGACGTCAAGGGACTCCCGCCTCAGCTTAAGAAGTTTTGTTATGTTGGCCCCGAAGACCTCAACTCGTCAGACCACCCAATGATGGACTTCTATTCGTCGACCCTCCAATCGCTCCACTTGGAGAATTGCGCGTACGTTGTATTCATATGCAGCAAGCTCACCAAACCTCATGTGAAGAACGTTAAGATGCTCGATAGGTGCTGGCTGCCGAATGTCCTGCGGCTAAGCGATGTTGGACCAGGTACGCTAGACTTGCCCGGCGGTTTCCCGAGTCTTGCTCATCTTGAGTTACTGGGTTGGGAAAGGCAACCATTACTGAATCCTCAGCGCTTGAAGAGCGTTAGTATGAAAAATCTGTGCGTGCCGCAGTTGTCGCTTGTCGCCGACCACGTTCTGCTCGAGATCACTGACCTCCCCCCACTAGCCAAGATCGACGCCGACGTGGTGAGTCTCGTGAGATGCCGAGTGCCCGAAAATGTTGAGATCAGCGCCACCATAATCAAAGGTGCCAAGTGTGACATGGCTCTGGTTCGGGGGATCACGTGTCGGGAACTAGAGTGTGGCGCCATTGACTACATCCCCACCAAAATGGAGAAGTTGACCTGCCACTATCAATGCAGCGTACGGTTGAAACCCGTGGGGAAAGCGGCGTATGAGCTCACCCAGTGTGAAAACCTTCGTTACTTATACATCACTGGAGGGGTGCGCCACTTCCTTAATGGTCCCGAGACGATCAAGTTGCCGTCCACGGTGAGACAATTCCGCTTGAAGGATGTGGGCACCTCGGTCCAGCGGTTGCACATTGAAACTGAGCGTCGGCTCGAGTACTTTGAGTGTACGGCTGCCTTTAAAAGTCGGGACCAGGTGACTTTCACTCACGAGCCGGCGTGGCTGAGCATCAGATGCCACCTGTCCTTCCACCCTGAACTCATGGACAATTCCAAAACAGTTGCTGATGAAGATAGTGTTTGATTTACTGCCATTTCTATTATACAGGGCGTCTCCTCGTGTTTGTGTCATATCTATCAAAATCCATGCAGAGCATGCTATCGAGGTTACCATCATTTATCGAGATTTAGTAGTGTCAAAATGAAACTTATGTGCCAAGAGCCTAGTCCATTTTCTTGGTAGTTTGCTTCCGCTAACTCCGATGGTCATTACTCCCGTAGCGTCGAAATGCTTTTTGCCGACACTTTCCACCGCCCCCGTGCCCCCCAGAGATCTAACCCTATACGCATCGGTAGTAGCACTAATATGATACAACCTCGCATCGACTAGACTACTACTTTCCCCGCTAAACCTTTGAGACCCCGTGTTCCCTCGTTTCCTCGTTTTCGTTCGTTTGTTGCCAGCGTATGTTTATTTATAACTCGTCTCGTTAATGGCGCGAAAACAAACAGTGTCTCACACGTGCTGCGATGGCAGCGAAGACCAGCGAGTAAAGCCGTTCATAGCTCGCCATTTCCTAAAACACTTACACTATTAAGTAGAAGCAGGACAGGGCACGCTCTTCAGTCTCCTATTTTTGAGCCTTTTTCCCCCATAGTGTCTGCCACGGTTCTCGGTGGACACACGACGGCGTCGCTCGGAAAACACACGTTGACCCCACCGGGGCGCCGTCCACGGCCCATCACCCACCGATGAACACTACCGAAAATTTCCACCCTTCCCCCTCCAAAAATTATCAAAATGACCCCTAAGTCTATCGAAACCACCCTTCTTATTACCCTAAACCCCAAACACCCTCATTTCTCCCCCTTTCTGCCCTGTTCCTCGGGCTTATCTCGCCCCACTATCTCCCGTTGCTTTTGCTGCCCGGGGCGCGCAACACCAAACTCGCTACCCCGACAGCGGTTAAACCACCCTTCCTACACCCTTATATACGATGATCGTCCCGCCGCAGCGACCACCGTTGTTGACGCTGATCAACCCCAACAGCTCGCTGACCAATCTCGCCCACATGGGGGCGACCAAGGTCCACAAGCCGTTCCCTCATCGGCAAGGGTTTGCCCACACGCCGTTCCCGCTCACGCCGCCGAGACTGGCAGAACTGCTGCCTGACAGCATGGCCCAAGCGGCTAGAGTGGCTCGAGCCCCGCCCAAAGCGCTGTGGCTTCCCCCGATCAACTGGCGCATCGTGTGTCTCTGTTCCGGGTGGTACTTCACTCTGATCATCCTGAGCAACAGCACCAAGCTGATTTTGACCCAGTTCCCCTATCCCGTCACGTTAACAGAGGCCCAGTTTGTGTTTAACTGCGTTTATTGCCTTGTGTTCGTGGCAGTGTTGGGAGCCGTGCCTCACTTGCGCGGCCATTTCCCGTTGGGGACGTTCCCAAAAGAGACTCCTAAGGTATACAAATTTGTCCAGCCGACTCGCCTTGTATTATTGACGACATTACCCATGGGGTGCTTCCAGTTTGTCGGCCATTTGACCCTGCACAAAGCCACGTCGTTAGTGCCGGTATCGCTTGTCCACACCGTCAAAGCGTTGCTGCCATTAGCCACGGTGGTCGCTTACCGCGTGATTTTCCAACGGGAATACCCTCGAGTCACTTACGTTACTCTTACTCCTTTGGTCTTGGGGATCATGATCACGTGCTATAAGCCCAAAGCCGGCACCAACGACGCCCCCGGCTACGTCACCGGCCTCATCTACGCGTTCACGCTGATGCTCATCTTTGTCCTGCAGAATATCTTCTCCAAAAAACGCTTAACCGTCGATCAATCGACAACATTGCCGCAGCTGCTGAAGACGAGAGGCGACGGCAAAGTCGACAAGTTGACGATCCTTTTCTTCTGCCTGGCCATCGGCTTCTGCTTCACGTTACCGATATACCTCATGGTGGAGTGGCGGCTGGCGACGTGGTCGTTGGGGTACCTTACCCCCTATGTATTCTTCCTCATGGTGGTCAACGGGTTCTCCCACTTTGTCCAGCTGTTTCTTGCATTCCAGATCTTGGGGCTCATGCTGCCCATCAACTACTCCATTGCCAACATCATGAAGCGGATCATCATCATCCTCGTGGCGTTTGTGTGGGAGCTGAAACACTTCCACCGCCACCAGGTGCTCGGGTTGGTGCTCACCTCGTTGGGCCTCTACAGCTATGACCGCTGGGGGGTCGTCAAAAAGTAGCACGTTATAGACGCTTGCATTATATACCCTTTGATACATTCACTGTAATACTACGCTAATTACTTTACTAGTTTTCACGTATTTCTCGCCGACACCACACGTAGGGGCCCACTTGCTTACACGAGCGAGGAATCACGCCACACTCGATATAGTCGAGGTGGCGTTCGTCGTCAAATTTGATGGTGGATCTCTTGAATAACAGGAGCGAGACAAACCTGAGTCTTCTCATCGTCGCCGGCACCGTGAGCCCTTGCTTGTGAAGCGATTCAAGGTTGTTACATTTCCCAAAGATATTGCCCTTAGTGCTAGGTAAATGATGAAGGGTCAACGCTTCTACCATGGGAGGCAAATCTGTCATGGTATCACACTTCAACTCCTGACAAAACACACCATCGCTGTTGACGAGGGTACGATGGGACTGAAATTAGTTTCGCAGTGGTTGATGAAGTTTTAGTCAAAGCACAATAGCTAAGGACCATGGTGTCCGCCGTCAAGCAAACCTTTCCCAAATTTACATTTCCCAAGGCAACGTGCTCAAAATGCTTGTTTGGTAAACGAATATAGTTATTTCTTGTACTCGGCATCTTCAAATGCCGAAGGTGGGGGGCCATCAGGAGGGGGATATGGCTTGCACGAGAGCCCTCCACTTTCATCTTGACTAAGTTCGGAACCACGGAAAGATGGACGGTATGGACATTTCCCAATGACAACTTGACGAGATTCGATTGTTACTTGTGCCGCATTGACCAGCAAGAGGCTGAGTGTGGGTGACGCTATAGAAACATCACCCAGCAATGAACCTAAACGTCTTAAGCTGGGGGGGAACCTCCACTGATGGCAAACGACGATTTTATTTCCAACTCGATCAAATTAGGAGGCAACGCAGTGTCTTCTGTAAACCGATGATTATACTGAATGTGGAGAACTTCAGCTTCTGGTAATTGAGCGAAGTTGGGGGGGTAACAATGTGGGTTGCCTTTGATACCCTCAATTGTGACAATTGGAAGCAGGTGAAGACATCATTAATGTGGACAACACCGACGTCATTGGAGTCAACGAAAATAACCCGTTGAAGATGAGGACACTGGAAGTCCCTCAAATTGAACCCTTCGATCAATGGTTTCGTGATGGTGATCTCCTCCAACAAATCACAGTGGAAATCGGGTGGTACTGTGTCAATGGTGGCCGTCACACGCTGAACCCAGGGTAGCAAGTTGTCATTAAAACCACGACACCCGTCATTGGTGAAGCGGGTAAGATTGGTTAAGCGCAAAAGACCGGGTGGGTTGTGAATCCCACACTCACAAAGTGAGAGTTCCTCGGCGGTCATGGGGATCAAGTTAGCGTCAACATCCACCCGTTTAAAGTGTAAAGCAACGATGTTTTTGTCAGCAGGAAAATCACGACGGGCGTATTTATAGATGAAGTGGTCCTCCTCAGCTTCGTTATAGATGGTTGACGATAACAGGTTAAACTCCACTTGGCGAAGATACCAAAAGGCAAGGTCCCAGAGACCGGCGGAGCACTTGACAACAATGTTGCACCACAACGGCATCAATGCCAACGTCTAGAAGTCGATCTTGGTGGTATCCGTCTTAGGAATGTGTTCCAACGTTACTTCCACTGGGAGCTTTTCGAGGTACTCTCGGGTGTGTTCTCGGGTACCATTGTAGGTGGAATTGACGCTACAGGCAGCGTAAAAGTGACACACCGAACGAACATCGAGTAGGTTGAATACCTTTAATTGGGCGTAGGTGTCCACGCCCGCAAACCATCGTAGGGTAGTAATGCAACCTTAAGTCTCGAAAAAGGACCCTAGATTCAGGAGAGTTAGAAAGGAAACGTCATCCTTTTCTGTTGCAATGACAACTGTTATTTCAAGTGCTAGAGCTTCCTCAAGATGAGTAGTGGTGGAAATATTAGCACGTGTTTTTATAGTGGGGCAAACCCGGCGAGGAACCGTACTAAAGATCATCTGACCTCACTAGGGGGACTTTGAAACAAATTCTGATCGATTATTGGACTCCATTGGATCATGGCTCATCGTTTCACACATGACATTCTCTAGCGATCGTTTTCCATAGTTGCCACTCAACCTCTCTCATCTTCCTCCATACCAAGACACCTCTTCCAATCTCAAACACTCCCCAGCTTCAATCAAGCATCAAACAATAAATCACTCAGCTTCTTCCTAAACATCTCTCTCTATATCCCCTTTCAAGTTTACCTTTAGTTAGTGGTACCATTGTTATCGCACTTACTTTCGCCTCACGTGAGCACACCGGCGACGCCATGATCGAAGCCGTCTACATCTCCGACACCAACGCCTCGTTGGTGTTCGAGTACCAGCAGCGGCTCAGTCTGCCTGGCTATACTCTGATCAAGCTGATGGTGCTTGCCCACCCCGAGTCGGAACCGCCGATAATCGCGATTAACCACGACTACTATGTGGCGTTTGAACGGTTCGCCAGCATCACCATTTCCGTGCTTTGCGGGCTGAAACTGGACCCGGTCAATCCCATGATCCCGTTCGTGTTTATTCATCGTCTATTCACGGCAATTAAGGAGTATTTCGGTACCCCCGTACTGCCGACAAAGATCGAGGCGAATTCCGACACGTTGACGCTGATCATGGCGGAGATGATCGACCAAACGGGTTACCCGCTTACCACTGACGCTAACCAATTGCGTGATTTGATTCCCTACGAGCTGTTTTTGCTGAAATTGTTGAGTACATCGCTGTCGATTGTCGCCGAGCACCCGGCGGCGAAACTAGCGTTTAACCAGTCGCCCCCGCCACCACTGCAGCCGAACCAGGTGCTGGCGTATCCGTGGAGACGTTCTAACGTGCGCTATACGCATAACGAGATGTATATTGATGTGATTGAGCTGATCGCGGCGATGTACCAGGTGGTACCTCCGCTACTGCTGCTGCTGCTGCTGCTGCTGAGTATGGCACGACTTTACCCCGTACTGGCTCATATTGATGGTCTGATAGCGTTTGTCAGTCATTTGACGGGGGAACCGAGGCTAGAAATGCTGTTTAACCATGTGGCCCTGCGTATCCAGCTACCCAGCTTCCACCCGTGTATTGACATTGCCAAATGGGATAAACAGTGTGTGCTTAACTTTGTCCCTCCCGACGGCCAGCTGACGCTTATGGAGTACCAATTGGAAGCCCCCAATCACGAACTGGGAGCGATAGACATCAATTACCAGCCACTGACGGCCACTGGCGAATTTGAGTTGAAACTTCAAATAAAGCCCACTCCAGGACTCACTAAGGTCGATACCATCACCATCGATATCATCTGTGCCGAGGAAATGGCAATTAAGCCGCTGCGGTGCACTTCTGGCGACTTCAGCTATAAAGGTAACGGTAAGGGAGAGTGGACGTTACGCGACGTTAAACCCACAGCGTTGCCTCTCCTTCAGGCGGCAGTAATCAACACTGAGACTGACGCTCGGGGAGAACCGTTATACCTCAGAATCAGCTACCAGCACAAGGGGTGTGTGCCGCTGGGGCTTAAAATCGATAGCATCCGCATGGTGTCGCATAAAGGCATGCCCGACCTGGTGAAGCCTTATAAGGGCGTCAAATACATCACCCAGACCAGCGACATCGTCATCCGCCCGTAATGTCTTTAGACAACCGAGTAAAACTATTTTAACGTTTCAAAGAACCCCTTGTAGGCGGTGTCGACGTCGGCCAAAAACGCGTCTAGATCATCAGCTTCCAACGATCCCTCAAGGTTATTAAGCTTAATCAACCAATTAACAAGTTTCAGTTTCCCGGGGAACTCTACCCCTCTCTCCTCGTCGCCAGGAAGCTCATTCAAGTTAATCACAAGTTCTGAGAGTAACGGATGAAGCTGCTGTTTGGTATTGTAGTTGAGTTTGATTGCATCCATCACGGTGATGAAATTGCCCGTCACTTGAGCGATAAGTCGTTGGTTTGTCGTCCCCGTAGCCGATGACAGAGTGGCCCCTGGCTCGGGAGTACTGGTCTGAGTAGACAGCAAATGGAGGCTTTGTATCGTAGCAGGATACCCCACAGTTAATCTCTTAACCGCTAAGGGACACTCGAGGCGGAATTTGGTGGATAATCGCTCAAGCAACGTGTCTTCAGTGACATCCACTCCCAAGATTTGTTGGACTGGTTGGCGATGGTCTTCAAGCAAATTCTTCACCAAAAGCTGGTACTGGTTAATTAGACGGGTGCAGGTAGCGGTATACTTCTCCTTATCGGTGATAAAGTCTTTGAGGAAGGCCTTTTCCACTACTTCCAAAGTAGGGAGGATCAGGTAGATTTCCGCTAAGGTATCGTAGACAGCGACATTTGAACCGACAATATCGTTTTTGGTAAGTTCCCGGTTGGCATTGGCTCGGTGCTGAGTCGGTTGGTAGCTGGTGGCGCCCGTGGGAGCATACGCCGGCGGTGGATTATCCATAGTTAGCCAAACGAAGTGCGCGACTATAGTGTAGTGAGATAACAAAAATGGCACTCTACTAACAAAAATCTAAAAAAAATTAGTTTGCTGGAAAGTTGTGATTTTGATGATATTAAGCTAGGTTTTACGAGGTCAATTTTTTTGTTTTCTGGCTTGGTACCATCACCTAAAATTCGTGGTAAAATATCGCGGGCGTGTGGTCTAGTGGTATGATACACCCTTAGGGTGGGTGTGGCCCTGGGTTCGATTCCCAGCTCGCCCCGTTTCTTTTTGCACTCCCCTTGTTTTATAGTTTGACGCTATGTTTCACCTCGTAGCATACGCCCGTCGTTGCCCACAGTTTCTTGCGTATGCTAAGGGTTAGGGTTTAACTGAGCGTAGCCTTTTTTCAACGCGCGCGCGGGCGCGTGTTGGGTTACGAAGCCCTGTCACTACATCTTCAAAAGCTGATGGGGTCGTTTATTCTATAGACGTGGTTATCATTAAATTCCTCAGTTTTAGACAATCGACTCGATTTGGTCGGCGTAGTTCAACACGTTATTGATAATCAGCTCCAGTTCAGGGCCAGTGGTGGCGGTGGTGTCTCTATCAATGATAATATTGGCCCCGTCAAACCGCCAGGTGTGGCCCAATTCCTCACGAACAACCAGCTCAAACTGAGCGTCGGACATCTCCTGAGGGAAGTATAACATGTTTTTGCAGTTGTTGATGGGGATGGTGTCGTAGGTCTTCTCAATCAGCTTCGAGATCTCAAGCCTAAGCGCGTGGGTCAAAGTATCAATGAAATGGGTGTATTCCTTACAGGGCACTTCATTTTCCAGTTTAAGCAACTTCCAGATCTTAATGTAGTTGCCCTCCATAAGGTGACGTTCAAGGGCAATGGGGAACTGGAGGTAGCGGTCGTGGTCGACGTCGTAGCGGTCCAGATTGTATAATACTTCGAGTTCAACGTGGAACTTCAGCGTCCACCCTTGCAGCAAAAGATACAACAAGTACAACAGGATATTCTTGGTGGTATCGGTGTCGATCTCGCGGTTAGGGTGTAATTTGCTGTCGGCGTAGAACGGACGTAATTGGGCGAAGAAGTTCTCGAAATTGGGGTAGTCGTGGGCGAGCAACAGCAGGAGGGCGCCAATTTCAAAGATCCGTTGGGAAATGGTGAGATCGTTGATGCCGTCGGCGGTGGCGGTGGCGGCGGCGGTCGGCGTGAAGAGATTGTTTTTGATCAATTCCACCTGGATGGGGGGGAGGAGCTGCTTGCACTTGTCGTACTGCTCCGAGTCAAAGAGGGAGTACAACTCCAGCGTGAGTTTCGACAACGCCATGATGTGAGGGAGGATGTGGAGGAGTGAGTGGAGTCGGAGTCAGTGGCGGTGGCGTTGGTAGTTGAGTAGTGGTGAGACCTTCGCACTTCGCAAAGAGTTATATGCAGGTGCGAAAAAACACTACACACGATAACCATTACCGTAGTGTTCTACGGTGTAATCGATTAGTCAAACCCCGCGACGGAAAATTCTGTTGGGGGAGGGGCACACCGCACGGGCCCCGGGGCTCGCCACCGTAATTTACGGCACTAAGACAGACGAACTAATAATACTCCAAACCGCCAGCACCAGCCTAAAGTGCCCAGGCGGATAAATTCCAATGGATACTATGTCAGCTTGTTTACTTAGTCACGCTTCTTCGTCGGGGTGGAGAACCTTAATGCCGAAAGGGTATATAGCCAGTGGTCTACTTCGCGATGTGCATTGCATCGCCTGCGGCACCTGTTGATGCCGGCAAGATTCACACCAGCTACAGTAGCTACGACGAATAGTAGAAGTATTTAAGGATTTCCTCGAAGAATTTACTAGTAAATTTTAAACTACAAGTCGCAGTAGTACTCGAAACGACCACAAAGTGGCTTAGCTGTCAAACAGTGACAACTATGGACGATACAGAAAGATCATCCTTACTACTAGAAAGCATAACAGAATTGACCACATCATCAATGTCATTTGAAATCATTTTAAATCTGTTTGTTTTGACTCGACCCGCTGGGTCTCGTCGGGTCTCGTCGGGTCATTGTAGGCTGTCGTGGTGTCGTCGCGTTATCGCTTCGGCTACAAAAGCGTCCTGCCCCTAACCAACACCGGGACCACCCCTTCTCGCTCGATCGATCCGGCGATGCGCTTACTTGCGGTGCTGGACATCCAGGGCAACTGGCAGGCGTTTGCCGACGCGTACGCCCGCGAGCTCCGCTTGGGGCGACCCCCCGATGCCATCGTCCACACGGGCAACTTGGGCCTCTGGCTGACGGCTTTAGTGGTCGACCTGAACGATGTGAGCTATGCCCGCCAAGTGGTGGCGTTCCTGAGTGTTTTGTCGCCATCCGTGGTCGAATCGGTCAACAATTTGCTGCAAATCAGTGGTGGCACTACCAGTAGTGGTACTGGCGAAAATAACGACGAGATCGAGGCGATGGCGCTGGCGCTTGACGGACACCGTTTAAGCCACTACGACGACTATATTGGTGGTACCCATAAGCAATTGCCGTGTCCGGTGTACTCGGTATACGGTCCTTTGGACCACCCTTCCGTGGTGACTCAGTTACTTAATGGGCAGTTGAATGTACCCAATTTGTTTATTGTTGATCACAATCACGTGTACGTGCTTGACGATGAAGTGCTGGGACTGCTGGTAAAGCTCTATGGCCTTGGAGGGACAGTTAAGCTCCATTCCTTATTTGACCATGGCCCCATAGCTAAGGATGATAACGATGATCATAATGCTGATGTGGTGGCCCCAGTGTGTGGAAAAGTTGGCGAACTATGGGTCACTATGGTCCAAATTGCTGAGCTATACGTCAAAGCAATGGAGGCCACTACCACTACCGATGGTTGTGCCAGCGAGGACGATACCACTAATAGTGCTGATAATGATGGTGCTGTCTCATCGACGATTAACATATTCATGGCGCATGCTCCGGTGATCAAAACCCCGTTACTTGAACATCTTGCCATCATTACTCACGCTGATTTCACCATAAGCCAAGGCCTCCACTTCCGCTACCCCGTCTCTGGTAACGGGATGAGCTTTGTTGATCTGATGGGTGGTTCTGCTGGCTATCTAGACCACTACCGCCTGAAATTCTCCCGGCTTCGAATGATTTTAGGGGAATTATGGGCGATTGTCCGCCACGACGTGTGTCGCCATTTGGACACGTCCATCCTCCCCATCATCGAATTGGCGTTGCTGTTATTTGATAAGATCCCCGTGCTGATCGCCGATACCGTCGACGAGATCGTCCCGTTGCGGGTGGCTCCACCATCTGCTGATACTTCCACCACTACCAACAATGATGAGAGCTCGGCGAAACCCGTCCTCAAACGGATTAATGACTACTACTTTCAGGCCTACTATAACTTATGGCACTTCAACGTGTGTGACGTGGTGCTGGAGGACCGCACCCATTTAAATGTGATGGGTTTCCTTTTGGATGAAAATCATAATTTTGTCCTTGAACACTGTACCTCCCAGGGTTTCAATTTCCGATTCAAAAAGGAAAAGCAACCACCGAATAATGAAGCCAATAGTACTGGTGCTAGTAGTATTCGTGGTAGGGGGACCACTCGCCACAGAGGGAGACGCCCCGGTCGGCGTTAGGCGCACCCATTTCACAGATAATTGAGAGACACAGAGACAGCGATAATTTAGCGATAATTCAGAGAAATATAGGATACGAGGCCCGGTGCCTCCGAGTGTATATTCAGTATAGTCAGTATATACTCCCGATAAGTTAATGCAGGTTTTCAAAGGGCAACTTCATCCCGAACATGACGGGCCCGTCCTGTTTGACGCGGTAGAAGATCCAGAACCACATGGTGGCGCCCAAGATCTTGGCGCCCCAGCGCAAGTGGGCGGGGACGTGGGGGGGAGCAACGGCACCGTGACGGACGTACTTGGGAGCAGAGCCGGCCATGGTTATTCTTGGTGGTTAAAAGGCGGTTGGTATTAAGAACGGCGCAATTGGCCAGTGCGAAAAAATGCGGCGACCGCGGGTGCGCGAGGTGGGCGAGCGAGAGGGAAAGCGAGAGGGAGACTACGAATAAGGTTTTATCACGGGAAAGAGCGTGGGGAACATTGGAATTGATTATTGATGTTATAATTTGATTTTTGGGGTGGTTCTTCTGGTTTGAAGGAGTGGGTGGGAAGAGGAAATTTTGGGTTGAGATGGTGAGTGCCGATGGTGAGGAAATGGGAGGATAATGAGGGCAAGTGGTGGGCATAGTAGGCAGATTGTGACTCTAACGCAGCAGTGGTCTAGGCTTGTTTTCGGTGTTGTTCTAAGGGACATGGTCGACGAAGTATGGTGCGACTAAGTGTAGTGATGGCTAAAGAGCGGTGTTCACAGTAGCGTAGTGAACCCACCGGAGCAAGAACGGTGTTTCATTGAGTGGTCTGATAGGTGTTTCACGTCAAGAGAGTGTCAAGGGAATTTCTCCACAATTTACGTGTAAATGCGAAAGTTTCGGCATTTACGAAACTACGCTGCTAAGAACAACTTTTTTTAGGGAAGTAGATCAACTTGTTCTAATTAAATCTCGTGTCGAGTGGAATTAGTACTTGTATCATTAGTCATTAAATCTGAGTATATATGTTCGTTGAATCACCACTCGAGTTCCTTTAACATCGGCACTGTGGCATCGGCGATACGCTCATACTGGTGGTCGGCCACTGCTTTCTTATAGTACACATCACACAGTTGATTCAGGCACTGGTCCACCACCGATACTTCATCGGTACCGGCATCGGTATTGGCGCCAACACAGATCTTACACCCCAGCCGCAACAATACCAGTTTCCGCTCGCGGTACTTCACTTCGCCCATGAGTTTAGCCACCAGTAGCGCCTCGTTCCTCAAGCATCGCTGGCAGAAATGATCCAGATCGCCGTCAATAGCTCCTTGACAAACAGCACATTGGTGGCGTTTAACGAATTGAGCCAACGCCAGCGCTTTAGCATGGGGTAAGTGCCTCTTGGGAAGTGTATTATACCAATCCTTGACGTTTGCTCCCATCAAATTGAATATTCTCTCCAACGGAGGCAGGAGTACTTTCGTAATATAGTACTCGTAATCCAAGTATAGCGGCAGCGGCAGCGCCAACAGCGCCATGAATTTCTCTGGGGAGATCGCCCGGTCCCTCAATTTGGGTTTGGTGACGTCATGGTAGATCAAATAGGGCACTCTCTCGCGGTACTGAGGTTCCTTTCTCGGGTCATCGTCCACCATTTGTTGAGCGACAATAGCTCCAGGAGGCAAATACCGTTCATCTTTATAGGTTCCCCACCTTACTTCTTTGGCAAAACAGAAATCAGGGATGGGCACTTTCGACAGAAGCACCTTACGGAACTGGTCAGTGACGTATTTCTTTACTGCTGAAAGGTTAGCCAGGTCAAATAAGAGACGAAGCAGTTGTTCCACCATCTTTTGTTGAGCGGGGATACCGTCACGTCTCACCGTTTCAATCCCCTTAGCATCGAATTTGGGAGTACCTTGGTGGGGCAGTTCATAACTGTATCCCACGTACCGTTTTTTAGCTAATAAGACACACGGATGGTACACTTTTTCAAATTTGAGGAAAATCGGATCGGGAAACTCTCCGGTGACTCGGTCAGCCAAGATTTGACCATAGTTGAAAGCGTCCTCTCTCAGCGCTCCAGGGAAATAAACGAAAAGGGAGTCAGTGTCACCGTATACGACTTTAGCCCCAAACTCTGCTGCTTCAATCATCCTAATCAGTTTCAGTAAAATCTCTCTCCCCGTGGCGACAATGGCATCAGCCACATCCAGATTAGGCATTCGACCAGAGAATGACGCCAGCGCATATCCATAGGTGACGTTAGCAATCAATTTCAACGCTAATTGACGAGCGTGGTAAAGCTTACAGAGCTCAGATTCGCCGCCAAACATCTTCATCACTTTCTTCACTGCCTGACGAGTATTCATCAATTCCCCTAACATCTTAGCTAAGATCAGTTTCCTCACTTTTGAGTTGACAAATACACACCCGTTAGGCAGGACGTTGATAGCATTGTGGCGCCAGAGCAAATCAATAAGCCCCGGAGGAAGTGGGTGGTGTCTGAGGTACCCCAACCGGTTACTATTCCTCTTGAAATTGCGGAGACGACACAAAATCGTGGAAAAGCAGTAGTTATAGGCAATCATGATCAGCGGGTATAATGATTGAAAGTCAAGGACCACGAGGGGCAGGCGGTAGAAGTTCAGATCGGGTTCAAGGATCAAAGGGATACACTCGAGGGAGCGCATTTCGTGGACGTGGTGTTTCAGAGGACTGTTAAGCATCACATTCTCAGCTTTAGAAAGACGACCAAGGATCAGTTCCACTTTGAATTGAGACCCACGGTAGAAATTAGCGTTAAAATCAATACCGATAAGCCTCAGATACTCGACGTTTCGGGTAATAATCTCCTGGACGGCGATAATCTTCAAAGCGGTTTCGATCTTACGGTGGAAATAACGGAGAACCAATTGTTGTTCTCTCACAGTGCCGTTAAACCACATCCCGAGCTTATAGTTGGAGAACCGAGGCATCAGCACTTTGAGCAATTTCCTAGCAACATTCTCCAATGAGTAGTCAGTGAGAGCCATATCTGAGCGTAGAACTCTCCATAGGTTTAATACGTGACGGCCACAGATGGCAAGCAGTGAGGTATGAGTGTACCCCCAACGGTCACCCCATTTACCCTGAGACTTGAAAGTACCACGAGAAAACAGCTCCAAAAGGTTCGCATCATAACACTGACGGAATCTCTGGACTAAGTAACCCCACAGAGTGTCATTTACCTCGTATCCGACTAAAATATCGGGGTCAAAACTGGTTACTAAGTGGACTAAATGGGCCACCATATCACTCTCATGAGTGACTGTCAGACAATTAGGTAAACTTTGGCCCACTAATAATGTCCCTGACGTGGGCATATGAGCAAATGAGCCATTAGAATCATCAAAATGGTAGAATATAGCCACCACAGAGTCGGTGGCAGGATCAGGAGCACGGTCGCTATCGGTGGTAGCCAACACGTCAATGTAGAAGTAGGTCATGGCGTTATAACCGTCATCGTGCCGTACCACTTTAGCCGAGTTGTACAGGTACTTATTTTGAGTAATCGCCTCAATTTGCGAGTTCCATTTCTGCAGTGGCTGGAGTTGTTTGTCCATGAACCACTGGGCCACAGTTTCTGCTTTTGGAGGTTCTAGAACGTATCTCCACCTCTGGAGCTGGTCCTTTTTCGGTTTCATCGTCAGTTTGATCCACTGGGACATCAGAGAATCAGGGATGGTAGCGTCACAGAGTACAGGGACGTTAATCCGTTTATTGGCGAAGATAAACGGTCTCAGCGGTTGATCGGCGTCAGTATCAAAGTGAGGCACGGGGTAATCGATTTTCAATGCTCCCAGTTCAATAAACAGCCGGTTGAGGAGTTCCGGGTCTGTAGCTTCCTTGGGAGGTTCCAGACGGAAACGAAGACTACCACCAGCAGTTACTGATGGCTGCGACTCTAGGATCATCAGCTGCGACCCCCGCATCGACTCCACAATCAGATCATCGCCATTGGATTGAGCAAACGTTTGTCTTCTTTGTGTAGCAATCACCTGGTCAATACCGCCCAGTTCTTCAAGCGACCACAGTTCTAGCTGGGCCAATACTTCCAGGTTATCTGGTGGTTGTTGAGGTGATGTAGCAGGCGAGGAAGTGGTTGGGTTGTCTGATTTTTCCGTGATATCATCGTTTTCGGAATTATCGTCCTTTTCAGTATCTTCCTCAGTAGACAGCTCTTCGTCGACTTCAGTAGGTAGTTCCGAAATCTTTGGTTGCGACGGTTGTGATCTTTGGAATTGGGAAGCCAGGATCGGGGCGTGGCGGCTCCAAAGCTGGTGGGGTAGTCTCCACGCCACCAAGTCAACGGGAGCTCTAAACGGGTAATTATGGTATCGAGGGACGATATCCACCAGCGCAAAACATGTGGGTACTTCTTCA
Organism: Diutina rugosa; assembly: GCF_008704595.1. NCBI lineage: Eukaryota > Fungi > Ascomycota > Pichiomycetes > Serinales > Debaryomycetaceae > Diutina > Diutina rugosa. The sequence goes on from NW_022995103.1 coordinate 124,721, forward strand.
AGTCCCTTCCACTGGCACGTGGTATCAAACCACTCGTCCATACTGGTTTTAGTGGTGCCGTTTTGTTTCATCGCGTACGCCAATAAATCATCCAATTCTTCTTGGTTCAGCCATGTGGAACTTCCGGTACCATAACTCTGAGAGTTTAACGTTTCATCTTTATGAAACTGAGCATTACGGGCGCGACACTGGTACTCCAAGTCACGGTATACGCCTTGTAAAGACAGCAAGTAAATTGGGGTTGGTAGGTCAGGCAGCCACCGGTGCCACTCCGTGAACCCGTGGTGGAGCTTACGAAGCTCTATCTGTTTCCGATTTAGCACCGAGGCGACGTCAACGTCAAATTCAAGCACCATATTCGAGATACGGGGCCATTTCTCTGACAGTAATACGTTATTCTGGTGGACAATTCCGTGTAACAACCATTGTTTGAGCCGAGAAACCTGACTGGAGTCAAACACGTTATTGCCGATGACGGGATCTCTCACGTAGCAGGTCTCTAGATCCATCCACCCACAGCCAAAGACGTTATAATCGCTCATAAATTGAGCCGTATACGGTATGTGAGCCTCATACACCAATGGAGCCACCTTAGACAGTTCAGAATCCAATACCACGCTGTTATCCCAAAATAACTGAGCCATTCTCAACTTATACTGAGCATTGAGTAACGTAATTTTGTACACGGGGCGGTAACCGGCTCGGTAACCGTATATCGGCATCCCTTTACACACCGTCACTGAGAGGACAAACTTCTTTTGTCCTTTAACTGGCGGAATATCGTCATCATCATCATTATACTGGCGGTGGCGATACAGCGCTACCATGCGAGCCTCAAGGTACCGGCATTTCTGAGCTAACACCTCCTCCGTTAATGACCCTAAATCCTTGGTATTGCAGTCAACATACAAGTACGGGTAGTAGTTATGGATGTGGACCATGGCGGGAACCACTAATGGCGATAGCAGCAGCAGCGGCCGCTTGGTTCCCAGGGGCGGCTCGACTCTAACAGAGCCATAGACCCGCACTATGGGCGCCTGGGTGGCTTCCCCGTACACTGAATCAAGTTTTGTCGGAGACACATGGTAGGCGTCGTAGTCGGCAACCTGGACCTTCATGAGTCATTGGCAACTGGGGAATGGTCGTTGTGCGGCTGGTAGCAATGTTTTGGTTTCGGAGTCGCGGTGGTGACGCAAACGGTCACGGTGGTGGGTACGACTATATTTGGATGATTGACGATGGAGAAGTGAAAAGAGATGATGATTGTGTTGAACTAGTTGTAGAATTAGAGTATCGAATATTTTTATATCTGAGCATTTGCTAGCATATGCTGAGGGTGTCAATTTGACCGCGGTGATGAGGACTAGTTGGGATTAGGCTAGTAATACAACGTGTGTCAGCCAAGAACTAAACATACGTTTCACCTCTTTGGCTTTGATGAAAATGATGTTGCTAGAACCAAATATCATCAACCACATTCGGTCTGGGGGGGCCGTTGTTGCTGAAACTTAACTATTGGCCATTTGTCCCATACAGAAGGAGTGTCATTGTAAACACTGAGCTACATTTAAATAGTGCCCCAATTAAAGATGATAAATGTCTCCGACTATCGCTTAGATACTTATAGCGTCTATTCAACCTGGACTTTAGCTCTATAACTAAGCAAAGTACTTTCCGTGTCTATAACCAGTAGTTTCTATAACGAGTTAGAGGCTTGTGTTTCACAAGTTGTTTCACAAGCTGTTCCACAAGCTGTTCCACAAAATGTCTCACAAGTTACGGTACTTGTGTTTCAAGTTACGGACTTGATACTCTATAAAAAATTCTCTAGACTCAGAGGACTCCACCAGGGAGCCCCATTTTACTATAATTATCGGTACGCCAAGTTATCCAAGTAGAGCTTCTTCTCGGCATTGCGCCGACACGTCTGGGTGTCACGATGCCTCTTAAGGGCGTCTTTACGGGCGAAGCCTTTGCCGCACAAGTCACAAATGTTTGCCGGCACCAGCAAGTGTTGTTTCTCATGGCGTTTCAAATCACTCAGCCGCCGGAAAGTTTGCGAGCACTTGTCACATCTGAAACGCTTACCGTCGTCGGTATCGTCATATTCTGACAGCAGCGTCCGCGAGTGGGGTCTGGGCGCCCCGGGACCACCCGGGTGCAGCGGGAGCGACCCGGAGGAAACCGGGTGGCTAATATCCATAAAGATATCATTAGATAAATTAGGGAACAGCTGGTAGAAACCTTGAATGTTTAATTGACCGTTGGAATTAGCCTCGATCTTGCTGCTTTGTCGAATGGGATTGCCGTGAGGCAGCAGGGCGTACTGGAGCCGCTGGAGTAAATCTTGAATGGTGGGGTCGACGAGCTGAGTGCCGTCGCCGGAGGTGGCGGTGGCGACGAGCGCCTCGCGTGCTAGTCGGAGGAAGCGCTCGTCCTCGTCCAGCTCCAGGTCGCCGGCGCCGTGGGCGCTGTGAGCGCTATGTGCGCCGTGAGCGCCGCCGGGAGTGACGTGAGCGCTGCCGTGAACGCCGTTAGCAGTAGTAGGGGTGGAATTGAGGGCGGTGGCGCCGCCAGCGGCGGCGCTCAGATGGTGGTCTCGCGGGAAGGGTAGAAGCGGTTGCGGCACCCCGTTGCCGGCGGCGGCAGAGCCACTGGGGGCGGGGGCGCCGGGGAACTTGGCCCGCTTCACCGGCGGCAGCGGGCGCGCCGGGGGGAAGTCAAACGGTAACCGGTCCATGCGTTTGTCTCAGAAACCAGAAGAATCCTGCGGTGGTCTGGTTACATAAATGGGAGGGAGGAAAGGCGCCGAGAGAGGGCAACCACAGTTTTCCCCGTCTCTGCTTAGGCAGCGACGGCGAATATGCTAGATCACGTGCATTCGCGACATCGACAACTTGGTTCAAAATCGACTAACGACGAACTTGAGCGGATCAAAATGACTGTGGCATCGGTTAAACCGTAGTCTAGCTATTCAAAGCAGGTCTTTTGAAGTCGTTAGCACCATTATTGGTGGAGATAGCTCAGCCCCATGGAACCAAACGGTGCTGTCACCGCTCCCTCGGATCGGATTTCGCGGTGCGACTCGCGTCGCGGAGGGACGAGGCGCTTAGGGCGCCATCAGCGCCATCAGCGCCGACAGTGCCAAAAACGCCAAAAAAAAAAAAAAAACTGAGCGCGACAGGCGACGCCACAATTGTCGCCGCTTCTGGCACCAGTGCCGCATAGTCTTTAGGCCTCAATCAGTGAGTGATTAAACGATCCCCGCAATTAAATAAATTCAAAGGTTTCAAGTCCATGTTTTGAATGGTGTTTCGGAGTTATTCTGCTTACTCTAGTGACAGCTATGATTACTAAGCAACGTCAGCCCTGAGACGTGACGTGTGTGTGAGAGATGTACGACCAGTAGCCGGACAGAAGGATCTCCCACGCCTAGCCCTTGCCGCGGCTTTAGGTACCAATTACGCGAAACCAGGGCTAATTACAGTTGGGTAAATTTGACGTGCATCAGGCAGGGCTTCGTCCGTCCCCCTGTATCAATGTCAGTTTTAAAGTTGCGTCAAAAAAAAGGGTCCCCTCGGAGATAGCATACGGGGCCATGACGCCATCACACCCACGTATCACCTACGAAGTCACCTACTGATCACGTTATCTCAGGCTATAATTGGCAACGATGCCGCCGCTTACTGATTCGGCGCTCGCTGTCAGACACTGATAATCTGAGACTTCCCCCCACCTGAAACGGTTGACACCTGACACTCGTGACACTTGAAACCTGTGGCGTCGATGCCGAATACAATAGAGCCAGTTATATTCGCGGCGTATCTCCGACAAAAAATCCACTCAAGCACCATCGACGCGTCGAAACACGCCATCACTTACAAGATTTATTTGAAACACTGTTTCAAGGTGGTTACGCCATGGGTTTCATATGCTCATCTCCTGAGTTCCTGATGTCATAAATTGCGTTTTTCCAGAAGCGCAATTTTTCAAACAGGACGATATTTCAACTGTGCGCGCTCCACACGTTGTCTGCTCACCACACCAAATGCTTCGCCAGGGGTTTTTCAAAGTGCCGCTGCTGCCCGGGGCGTGGCTGGTGGCGAAAACTGAGAACCCGTTGGTGCAGCTGATATGGAACACCACCGGTGTTTCAACTGTCAATTTGGCGGTGAATGCCCCGCACACGTTGCCAACACCGTTGAAACCAAAAGCTCAGTTAAACGCTGAGATTGCTCAGGCTAACCCTGATGCTGCAGGTTTGAAACTTAAGTTGAAACAAACGTTTGGGTTTGCCAAACAACTTCTTAAGTTTTACAAAAATGGAATCGTCAACGTCTGGAATAACCATAAGTTTGTTTCAGATTTACAAAAGAAGACGTACCTTTTGGAAGCCGATGCTACAGGGGCCGAGGTGCGGAAAATGCCGACGAACTTCCTGAAACTCACTGAGGAGTTACTGACAGTTATTTACGAAAGTAAATCTCAACTGAAGTCTAAGTCATCATCGATGACGTCATCACTGCCAGAAGCCAATTTATTCGCCATTTCCCGACTGGACTACCAAACCATCCGCCGCACCAAAAAAGATTTTTACAAATTACCGTCATTTGCCGTGATATTTGTTATATTTGAGGAACTGACGCCGTTATTATGTTATTTCTTACCTGAAGTAACTCCGTCGACGTGCGTGTTACCTAATCTCTTACCTAAGCTTTGGGGGTTCCCCAAATATACGGCGGAATTAGACCAATTAAAGCGTCAACGGTACCAAACTATCGACGAAAAAGTTAATGGTGCCATGCAGACGGCCTACCTGATCCCATTAGACGAAGCCCGCTTGCTTTGTCGCGTCTCACGAATTATTCCGAGATTAATTCCGAGCAACTGGTACCCGGAATCGACCATACGCCAACGCCTCCAACAATATTACAACTACCTCGTCGTCGACAACTACTACTTATCCGGGTTAAACGGTAACGGAACTCTATTTGACCTACTGGCGGAGGAGTTAGCCGAGGCGTGTCTTGAACGACAATTGATCGAAGATATCAATGTTTTTAAACAGATATCCGATATTGCTGACCCTGTAGCTCGAGAACTGGCGGAGTTGGAGCTTCGACAGAAGTTACAGGCGAAATTGGCCAAGTTTATCGTCGATTTTGACCAGTATAATATTGGTGTTCTCGCGATGGATACCGGCAAAATCGATGCCAGAACCGTCGTCGAAGTTAATTAATGTATATAGTAACGAAACCAGACTCATGAAAATGATTTCAAGTAATTAAAAATTAGTTAAGTCAGTGTTCATCGCGATTTAAAAAATAACCCACGGCGGGATTCGAACCCACAATCGCTCGATTAGAAGTCGAGCGCCTTAACCATTGGGCCACGCGGGCGGCTTATGACAATGAAAATGACGTGGTTTGTGGTACCAGACAAACAAAGAGCACATTGGCCAGATTGGCCAATCTGAGGCTTTCTTGGCTATAGAAACACTTCTCTAACGTTTCTAATTTGTTGTAGCCTCATTTTAGTTAAGTTCCTCCTGTTTTTGTACCCCCTTTGTCATGGAATTCCATGGGGTTCTATAGCAAACACCCGCGCGCGCGCCTTACCCTTATATATACGAGCAACCACCACCACAACAACCACGGAACCCACCGGCCCCATCCGTTTCCTTCCCACTCAATTCTCTTACCAATCGTGAAACATGTTTGCTGCGGTGTGTCTGGGGCGGCCGATGCAGGTGGCGGAGCAGCTAGACCTGAACCAATGGGGGATCAAGATCCCGCTGGCGCTGAACGTCGGCCACATCCTGGTGTTCATGCTTCCTAACTCCGAGTTTGTCGACGCCAACTACACGGCTTTGGTGTACTTTCAAGTGAAAAACGGCGAGTTTCGGCTTTTAGGGGGTATCAACCCGAATAAGCCGCTGGCGATCTATAAGCTCAAAACGGGAGATGTTACTAATAATAGTGGCATGGCTGACGACGATATGATGGGCGATGACGTCAATATTGGCTTCCAGATTGAAACTACCGCGAATGCCGAGGCTCAATTGGCCCAACTAGCGGCAAATAAGCCGGCCACTACTACTACCACTGCAAACAGCATGGTAGTTGCTGCTCCAGTCCGCCTGACGACACAAGCGTCAAATAACGATATTGCTGAGTTGGCTAAGCGAGTGGTGGGCAATGCCTATAACTATTTGGGGAGTTTTATCGATGCCCAGGGGAAAGTGCCGATGAAAGCGTTTGACCAATGGTGGGATAAGTTCTTGACGAAACTACAAAATAATCCAAACTTTCTCGATCAACCCCAGGAATAATTGAGGAGAGAGAAGGAGTATCTGAGTCTTGATAAGTCCACTGTCAGTCTTTCAGTGAGGGATTATTAATCGGTTGTTTTGACCAGCTCTAGGACCAAAGTGAGGGGTTTTCAATCCAATTACTCAGCCAGCATTAACAGTTGTCGGTTATCTCAGCAATTTCAAGGATTGTCGGCCTTTAAATGAGGGCTTTTTCTTTCTATTTATGGCTGGTGAGTGATTAATATGGCCTTTACGGATGAGTGAGTGATTAAGGGTAACCACCGCTGGTGTAACACGGGCTTGGACTGAGTGATTTCGTGGTCTCTTTTGTTTGCTGGTGAGTGAATTACCCTTTAATCACGCTTCAGTGCGGAGTCGGCAAGGGGAATTGTCTCAGATTATCCACTGACGTCATAGAGCTATGTCCAAGCCTTGACATTAGAGCCAGCATTACGTTGGAGACCTCTAGCTATAGCTCTCAGCTAATTAGTGGTTAATCCACTAACAAATCAATCCATAAAGGTTTAAGTCTTTGAAGACTAATAAAAACTAAAATAAATCAATCGTCATACAAACAGTTTATTTCACTGGTAGTCGATGTTTAATCGATCATTAGATCTTCACTAGAATCACATCTATTTCTTGATTATATTAGTAGTAGTAGTTGTTGGAGCGCAATTAGTTACTTCATCTGGCACCCAATTCCGTCGTCATCGCACTACTATTACGACACCCCTCTACTTCGCCCCCGGTAGATCGGCGAAACCACGAGAAAATGACGTGCCATCAATTATACCGCAATCAGCGGTAGTACCGGCGCAAGCGAGACAGGAAAACCCCGCAGAAACGCCTAGTACTACGCCTGCCAAATATTAGTTTTGAGCCCTGTTCTTAGTTATTAGCCCTGGTTTCGGCGCGGCTGGTGAGGGTTTTACATCTCGGCGGGGGCCCTTTTTGTCACCGAGCCGACTTAAACTACCGCACCCCTCCTCTACCCATAAACGCCTCAACAATAAAGGCCGGCGGCTAAAGAAATTGCTCACCCATATATAAGGAGTCGTAGATCACAATAGTTTATAATTTAACCGGAATTTCAATTGGGAATAGAGTGTTCTGGGTGGTATTGAGGGTAGTGTGGGTGGTCGCAATTCTGGGGTTGCCTCTTGGGACGTCGGCGCGCCCGTCGGCTCGGCGATTGAGGCGCCCACCGTCTCGCCAAGAGGCACAATTACCAGGAGAATTTGGGAGACAACCCGGGGAAAAGACATTGACGGCCTATTCTAACAGCCATAAATATACTAACCAGCACTTCTTTATCTCTATACTCTCTGTGTGGAGGCCTATTTCGGGGGGCTGGGGCCATTGTGGTGGTCTCACCTATAGCGCCGTAGGGCGCTCCCATCGGTCGGCGCCGCGCGTGCGCCAAAGAGAAAATAGCGCAAACAGCGCCCAGCGATCGGCGCCGACAAAAGTATAGATCGCAACCATCAGGTGCGCCGCTCCCCGACCACAAAGCCTCAGCCCCACGAGCCGCCAAGGCGACCATTCTTCACTTAATAATACTCGCAAAATCCTCCGTTTATTCTCTTATTGTACCACTTTCCCCAGATTTGCCAGATCCTACGCCTCACACGGCTTCACTTTGTAGTCGCAGCCCTGCGCGGCTGAAGGCGCCGCCGACACCGCTTGCGGCGCCGACAACTGCTTGCGTCGCCGCCCCGCCACCACCACACTATAAAAGCAGCGGCGCTCCCACCCCATCGAGATCGCCACCATGAGCTCGACCGACACCGCGTCCGTGGACAACGTGAGCATCCACCTGGAGAAGGGGTACGCCGATGAGAAGGCGGGGTACCCGCATGGTAGCGCCGCGCACCTTACCAAGCTGAGGGCGCTGGTCTACTCTAAAGACGCCACCGATGCTGAGTTATTACACAATAATCCGGGTGTTGACCGAGTAATTTCGCAATTGGAGGAGGACGCCGGCCAGTTGGGCCCGTTGGAAAACCCTTACGACGTCCACAAGGTCGAAACCCACCCGGACCCGAACTCGGACTTCAACGAGCACGACCCCTGGAAGTACCCCATCGACGCCGAAACGGGGTTGAGAATTGTCGACTGGGTCGAGAACGATCCGGAGAACCCGAAAAACACCTCCAACGCCAAGCGGTGGCTCTACACGATGGTGTTGGGGCTTACGTGTTTCGTCGTCGCCCTTGGTTCCGCCATCGTCACCGGTGATTTAGAGCGCCCCGCCGCCTACTTTGGCGTATCCGAAGAAGTGATCATCTTGGCGTCGGTGACGATGTTTGTCCTTGGTTTCGGCTTTGGCCCCTTGGTTTTCGCCCCCATCTCTGAGGAAGTGGGCAGAAAACCCGTGTATGTCGCGACTTTGGGGGTGGCCCTCGTGTTTATTGTCCCCTGTGGGGTTGCGAAAAACATCGGCACCATGATCATTTGTCGTCTTCTCGATGGGCTTGCGTTCTCGGCTCCCATGTGTCTTATTGGCGGGTCGTTGGCCGACGTGTGGGACGGCCCCCAGAGAGGAGTGGCCATGGCCATCTTCTCCGCCGCCCCGTTTTTGGGTCCCGTGTGCGGTCCCATCTTTGGTGGTTTGCTTGCCGACCACGCCCCCACCTGGAGATGGATCTACTGGACGTTTTTGATCGTCGCCGGCTTCGCCTATATCATCTTGGTGTTGGTGGTCCCCGAGACCCACTCGCCGACATTGCTCAAACGCCGCGCCAAAAAGCTTAGAGTGGCCACGGGAGACAACAGATACAAGACCTACGCCGAATTGAAGCCCCTTTCGTTTAAGGAGACCGCCAAGGTGTCGCTTTTGCGCCCGTTCTTGCTCCTCTTCGAGTTGATCGTGTTCTTGATGACGATGTACATGCTGGTCCTCTACGGGTTGCTCTACATGTTCTTCTTTGCCTACCCCTTGGTGTACATGGAAGGCAAGGGCTGGAGTGCGTCGAAGACGGGGATCATGTTTATCCCTATTGGCGTGGGTGTGATCATCGCCACCGCCATCGCCCCCATCTTCAACGCCCAGTACAACCGCAAGGCCCAGGTGTACCGTGACAAAGGGGAATTGCCTCCCCCCGAGCTCCGGTTGATCCCCATGATGTACTCGTGCTTTTTTGTGCCCGTCGGGTTGTTCCCATTCGCGTGGCTGTCGTACCCGCACGTGCTGTGGGCGGGGCCGTGTTTCTCGGGGTTGGCGTGTGGCTTTGGCTTCTGTGGGTTGTACAACCCGGCCAACAACTACATCGTCGACTCGTACCAGCACTACGCGGCGTCGGCGTTGGCGGCGAAGACGTTCGTGCGGCTGGTGTGGGGGGCGTGTGTCCCCTTGTTCACCATCCAGATGTACCACAGGTTGGGGTACGAGTGGGCGACGTCGTTGATGGGGTTCATCTCCCTCGCGTGCTGCCTCATCCCCTTCTTGTTCTTCATCTACGGGGCCAAGATCAGAAAGTTCTCCAAGTACGCCTACTCCCCGGAAATGCATTAGGGCGCCGTTAATACTTCGCATATATAATCCATACCATGACTTTCTGAAATCGCAACGTAGATCAACCATCGTAGGTTTATTATTCCTCACCTAGTGTACTCGACATAGGAGATGTGTTCCTTACTTCACTGGAATTGGGGGGCTTCGAACTAACTCGTAGTCTGCAAAAAGATCCAGTCAAAGAGAGACTCAGAACCTGAATTGTTCAGGTATATGTCAGTAGTTCCAGAGTGCTGTCACTTGGAGTTATCAATGGATCTTAACTAAGACTGTCATCCCACCGCCGTACCTTCTCAGTTTATAAGAGTTAGTATAATGCCTACAATCAAAGAGCTTCTATGTGAGACGGAACCACTTGATAGTTTCAAATACTCTCAAACTATACGTAATTGCTTAATAATTAGTGGCCTCTCAGTCGACCCCGTTGGCACTATGCGTACCGCTTCGTATAGGGCTGAGCCCACCGTATAGTCTCTCGAGGGAATGACCTCATCGCGTATACGACCATATATGACTTGCCACGTAGTTCAAGTATCTAATTCCTTTAAGACAATCAACATGATTTTACTCAAGTGGTTTGCGGGGCCCAACCGGTACTTCCAGGGTAAAATGGGCGCAAAACGTCCGGCCGGCGCTGTTGGGATCAAGCGCTCGAAGGCTAGAGCGACGCAGTTGGGACAGACGGCACGCGACGCTGAAACTACCAGATTGGTAGCGAAAGTGGACGAGTTGAGATGGGAATTGGCTTATTTGCGGGCAAGAGTGGTGATATTGGAGGAGGAGACGGCGGCATTGAAGGACGCTAAGGTGATAGCTGAATTGTACGGCTTGTTGAACCATTAGTGGCAGTTTGAGTGTGGAATTCAATCCTTTGAGAATAGTCCGATACCAGTTGAACTAGGGTAACGTCTAAGTAGTGAGTTCAGTGAATACATCATCTAATCACGGATACGAGATCTTAGTACTTAGTTTTGCCTTTGTGGCTCGGGAGGAGATCCTTAGATCCCTGGTGCGGTTGCGTGCTCGTATCGCTATACCAGTCGTATTGCATCAAAAGAGTGACCCCATCGCGCCATTCACTTTTGAAATCCAGTAATATTTTCCAATTCTCCTCTTCTTCATACACTCACCATGATCTTTGAGTGGCTCATAAACGTCTACAAGACGAGAAAGCAAAAGAGACAGCGGTCGTGCGCCGCTGAGATTAGACTGTTGAAGATGAAAGTGAAGCGAATGGAAAAGACGATCGCTTTCTTGAAACAAAGACAAGCGGAAGCCCAAAAAGAGTGGGATAAGTGGGGGGAACGATTGATCCAAATACATCGCGAAGACCAAGCCGAAATCGAGCGGTTGACGGATTTGGTGCTTGCCTTACAGGAATAGCCCCATATATAGTATTTGAATAACATGAGAGATGAAATAAAATGTAAGCCTTGATGATGATCATGTAGTCACAGCGATTGAATCCATTTGATAGTGATCAGAGCGACGTGGCTCAGGGACGCAACAACTTACCAGGTGGCTGATTTTGTCATCTAAGCGAATGCGTGTCGTTTGGAAATGAGCCTCAGCCTTAAACCCCTTTGCAAACCCATGGTGCTCGCTGTCTGTAAATAGCATGGCTCTTCACTTCTCTACTTCCCTCAACCTGCCTCATCTACAATAGGGGGCTCCAAGAGATCGGCACATACGTGGGTCAAGCTTGTACGTGCACCGAGGTCCAACCAAAGAAGGTATTGAAACTAGAAGAGTTTTGCTCAACATCACTAGTTCCTCGGCATTATTACTTGACGTTACTTCATTAGCACATCATGACAAAGAGTGCCCTTGATCCTGCCACACTCGCCACTGATATCACGGACCTCTTTTTTCGGACTTCTCGCACTTGGGCTCGATACTGGTAGGCATTTCCACGGGCTTGGCCACATCTACAAGAGAACATGGGAGCGACACTGCTGGAGTTCATGGAGAAGATTGAGAACTTGTTGGTGCTTGTGGAAAATTTGGAGCAGAATTTGCACAGACAGTCTCAATCGAAACAGCCGTGGTGGGAAGAGAACGCTCAGTTGAAGCTGAGATGAATTGTGATGATAGAAGCTCAACAATCATCGAATGAACGGTTGGTGAGGCATAATGGTCGGTTGGTGAGAGATATTGATCGGTTGTTGAGTTAGAATGCTGAGTTGATGAAGACAAATAAAGGATTTGATGGACGATAACTACAATTTTTGTAAGACAAATCATGAGTTAAAAGCATGCTTTGATCATTTGTTAGCGAGATATCCCCAAGCGATACCAGCGATGAAGGCGTATATTGATGAGGCGAAGCAATTCGAGACCTCAAAAGGTCAACAATAGCAGTAATCACGTATTGTGTATTACTAGGTTTCAAATTGATGTAGACGTGAATATACTAGGATCCCACTTGACCAAACGAATTTCTGACTTTGTCGTCGTGGGTGGCGTTGGAGGCGTACACGGGGCCGTGAGGCTATGGGTTACGCGCGGAATGAGGGGAAGGTTATAGACACACATTCTTCCTCGCCGGCAATGGCTTTCTCTGAAAGTTCTCACATTTTCAAAACCGGGGAAGTTGTTAAATACCCTCCTTGAAAAGAGATTGGGACTAGTGCCGTCCTCAGCTCGTATATCTTGTACTACTAACGATTATATCTAGGTACATGCAGTGCATCGCCGCACTGCTGCAAGTTGACGCTTCCCTCTGCGGGTACCCCTCTGTAAATCTGCGGAAAGGAACTCTGTGCACACTGAAACCTAACAAATAATCGCATTCTCGGTCATTAATCCATGTGTGACTCATAAACCACCGTGACACTACGCTAGCTAATCAAAGTGCGCTTGCTTCAGACGTCCATCAAAAGCCAAAAGCTAATGGAGTATTGTCGTGTTGTCCGTCACCATATTGTACTAATGAGGCCTTTGGACCCTTCCCATGCACAGGGGTATTGCAGGTTTTCTTGTGGAAAAACCAGCGTCATCGTAATGCATTTGCATTTCATGATTACGGCGTCACGGCATGTGTGCAATAAGAAATCGTGACCAGCCTTCGAGTCATCGTGAAGCACAGATGTTCCGTAGACAGCCGTTGACGCATTGTAAAGCGCAATTGCTCAGTGTCCAATATAAAGCTGTGTATTTCACCTGTTGGTCGCACTCTATTTTTCTTTTCCAACAACCGTCGCCTTCCTAAAAATGGACAGTGATACCATATCCATACTGGACAACGAATCCATCATTCTAAACACCCCACCAACTTCGGGTGACAATTTGTATCCGTGGGTTCTTGAAAATCTCAAGCTTATGAAAAGGCTGTTGAAACTACTTTTGGAAAACGATAACTTGAAGGATGACGGAAGTTTGGAGTGTTTGAAGGCTGACATCCTTATTCATAAGATCAAGACTAAACCTGAGTACATGAAATGGGCTGAGAAAATACTTAATTTGGATTGCGAAAAGCAAGCCCGGAATTTGCTATGCATGGATGAGTTGGACCTGGACGATGAGCTGGACCTGGACGATGAGCTGGACCTGGACGATATTGTGATATATTTATAATGACACGTGAAGTCTAAACTGAATGTAAGAAAACTAAAATCTTGCCCTATAATATCTTTGAGAGAACACTCGTGTGATTCACCAATTGTTTGAGTAATCACATGCATTCGGTGTGCTGGTATTCAATAGGGCCTTTGCACCCTCCCCTAAAACAAGGGTACTGCAATATTTGTCATAGGCGCTTGTAGAAGAACAAGCGTCATCGTAATGCATTTGAAATTTGTGATTTTGGCGTCACTGCATGTGTGGTATGGGAAATCGTGACCAGCCTTTGAGTCATCGTGGATCACAATTGTTCTGTATCCAAAATAAAGCTTTATATTGCACCTGTTTGTCGCACTTCAGTCTTCTCTTCCAATAACCACCACCTTAGCAAGAATGAGAAGTGAATACTTCACCAGATTGAACATCGATGTCAATTACTTACGTACCCGGCCCGAAAATGAAAAGGAATTGTACCCGTGGGTTGTCAAGAACCTTCAGGTTATGAAGATTCTGTTGAAGTACATTATTGAACACGATTACGCGGAATGTGATGAGAGTCCGATGAGCTGTTGGGGTCATATACTTGCCGAACATATTAGGACTGTACCTGAGCATAGGTTATGGGCTTGGAAAGTACTTAACTTGAATTGTGAAAGGCAAGCTCGTGTTTGGTTGGGTATGAATGAGCTGGACCTGGACGATGATAATGGAGAACAATAATGAATATGTTGAGATAATTTGGTTTATATGAATGGCACGTGAATTCTATACTTGAATGTAACGAAACGAGGTTTTAGCCCTGTAATACCAATAGGTATGGACACCTTCTCATGGAGATGTAAGAGGGCAGGTGTACCACTTGATACCTGGGAGTAGATGTGGTTGGTCTTCTCTTGAAAATCGAGGGTCCATATACACGTCGGTGTTTGCCATTACTGTATGAATTGGCACAGTTGTAGTATCAGCCCCAACCAGCGAGATAAATGTCACGGGAATGGGGTTGCTCGCTCAATTAGTGGGCTGATTTCAATAACAGAAACCAGTAGATCCTTTTATCTTGGTCGTGGCCAGCCATATTTTTTAATGGCTCATCGACAAATGAGGGGAAGCTCGCGAGAATGCCGACGTTGGACTTTGCGAGCCTGAGAGAGCTATAGGTACCAGTATTGGCGTAACAAATACAGGCGAAATTAATGGAGCTATTAATCGTCCAGCTTCTCGGCACGCAGTGCTATATACTGACGTCAGCGCCGATCCTTCTAGTGAGATGACGTATGCACGCCAGATAGTGGCGAGGGGAAACGATTGTCGCATGCGCTTTGAATTGCCGACTATGATTTCAGCGGTTCGGTTTGGTGTGCATGTGCCTCCCTATTGGATGCCAGGGGCGGATCGTGGTTGGGGCTTAGTCTCCGGTTAGAGGGGGCGGTTATTATATATAGACTTAACTTCGCAAGAGTCTAATGAATATCAGGGTAAGGGAACCTTCGCCGCAGTGTATTAAGCGTAGATGGGGTCGTGATATTTGTGGACACTTCTGAAACTTCGCTTGCAGCGGACGTCGCGGCGCATTCTCGCACTTGGATGACTCAGGGGGTTTAGGAAGCTCCAACCTCTCTCGGCAACTATATATTATACGTGATCCAGCCATTGAGTTTAACGAAAAATGGATGGTGCCAGAGAGGAATGCATCGCCGAAATGCAGGCTTATTTGAAAGCCCTGGAAGAGAAAGAAGCTAAGGAGGAAGCTGAAGCTAAGATTCGCTATGATGCCAGGGTTAAAGTTGAAGCCGAGATCAGAGCCAAATACAAACAACTCGACAGCACTTGTCCTGAATACGATGACGATGAATATGAGTACTTTTGCAAGACTATGTCTGAAGTATTCTTGGGATCTACCAACAAACGAAGACTCGGTCAACGAATCTGGGCTCCTGAAGGTCCTCTGCTTACAACGCTACCATGACTTGAACAACAAATGCCACCTTCTTAATGTGTTAGTGCTGTGCATGAATGCTTATAGAGTTTCGTTGATGAAGTCTTCTACTGATGACCAACAAGAGGCCTTCCGAAAAATCGTTACCGCTGTCTCATTATATTACGAATTTGCTAATTGCGGCGATGTTTTTGAAAAGGAGACACACAAAAGACTTTGGCAGAAAATAAAAGTGGGATGAACAAGGCCATGATTGATGACTTGTAAGTGAACAAATTGCTTTGAATTGTTACAGTAGTGGTTGTTGGATGCTGAGACTGGGAATGTCTGGAACAATTCGCATACAAGGTCGTGAAACCCGTTTTTAATGTGATGAATCAATCTAACGAATGATCAGTTTAACATCAGTGTAGTTTCTATTCCATCAACAAGTAGTTTAGGTGCGATTTGTCATACAATCATTCAACCGCTGGCCAGAAAACTTCCAGGCGTTAACAAGAAGAAATCCGTTTTCCTCAATAATTTTGACAAACTAATGTCTAGTTCTTCTAAAAGCCCAGCCTTGGATCCACTACACTTGACAGGTAATAGAAACTGTATCTGGAAACATAGACTAGGAGGGCAAAAAGGGGGGTGGGGACATTTATCTCTGGTAGTCCCCGAGATGGTTTGATGAGCCCTATCTCTTAATAACCAGTTGGTAGCGTCGCGCTAGATGTCGGGTGGGATCCATCACCTCGACATTTGTAATATATTAACCCCCCTTTTAGAGGCCCAGCCACACATTTGGCCAGTTCCCGGACCTTCCTTGGCCCGGGCAGTAGTTGCCAGGTTATGAGCCCGATGATGCCCCGTAGGTCTTATACACCGTTTGTTTATTTGCGTCCCTCCGAGTCCACTCATTTAGTCTTCTCACGGGGTTCTCCTCCTACCAAGGTCCAGGCGCCTTCAGGTGGGGAGTCCAGTGCGCGCCCGCACGGATGCCTTCAGCCAGATTCGAACTGACGATCTCCTCATTACTAGTGAGGTGCCTTACCACTTGGCCATAAAGGCTATATATTTTTGTGTAAAAATTGCCTATTGACCTGCAATTAACTTCAAGTACCCAATTTCCGCACACGCCGCCAAAACTCAAAATCTAACCCCACCACCATCATCCTTACCCTCCTTTAACCATTCCCTACCATTTCCAAGCCCTTCCTACCCATATTTGCCCAGTTCTTGCACCCACGCCACCCCCTCATCTCATCGCGCGCGGACCCTTCCTCATCGCCTTATCACCCCCGATGTCCAAGTACGAACGTGAGCTCAAGGCCACGGCCACGGCCAAGGTCCGCAAACCACGTAAAGACCGCCGCATCCAGGCGCAGATCAAGCGGACGGATGAACGCTACCAGGAGGCAGTGGAGCAGGCGGCGCTGACGGAGTTGTTGCTCGCCGAAGAAGCGGGTATGCTCGAAGCCGAGGGGATGGAGAAGACCTACCACTTCCAACAGCGGGACATCGTCAAGGAGGTCGACTACCAGACCGCCACAAAGAAATTCAACTTCAAATTGACCGAGTTTGGCCCCTACTCGGTGGACTTTCTGAGAAACGGGCGCCACATGTTGATCGGGGGCCGCAAGGGGCACGTGGCGCTGATGGACTGGCGGTTGGGCAAGCTTGGATGTGAGTTACACTTGGGGGAAACCGTTAATGCCATCCACTATCTCCATAACAACCAGTACTTCGCTGCCGCCCAGAAGAAGTATACCTTCATCTACGACCATCGAGGCACGGAAATCCACCGGTTAAAGCACTTTACCGAGATGACGCTCTTGGACTTCTTACCCTACCACTTCCTTTTGGTTGGTGCCGGCCACAGTGGGTGGCTTAAATACTGCGATACCCTGACGGGGGAGCTTGTCAGTGCTCATCGCACCAAATTGGGGCCGACCCAGCTGATGAAACAGAACCCCTGGAACGCAGTGATGCACTTGGGCCACGCTAATGGGTCGGTGCTGTTGTGGCTGCCGTCGATGCTGACCCCGTTAGCCAAGATTCAGTGCTCCCGAGGCCCCGTAAGAGATTTGGCGATTGACCGTGAGGGGAAATATATGGTGGTGGCCGGGGCCGATAAGCTGATTCGGGTGTGGGACTTGCGCAAATACCAAGAATTAAACTACTACCATACTCCGACACCGGCACAGCTGGTGGATATCTCTGACAGAGGGTTAGTGCTGGTGGCCTGGAACACTCACGTGACGGTGTGGAAGGACTTATTTCTGACGGAAAAGCAATGGGAACCTTATATGAAACACTTGGTACCCGGCAGCCGCGTGGAAAACACCCAGTTTGTCCCGTTTGAAGATATCTTGGGGGTGGGCCACGCTAAAGGGGTAGAACTGATCATCGTCCCTGGCGCCGGGGAAGCCAACTACGATGCTCTTGAAATCAACCCTTACGAGTCGGCTAAGCAGAGACAAGAACTGGAGGTGCGGGCGTTGCTTAATAAGTTGCCGGCAGACCTGATTGCCCTCGATCCTACCACTATCGGTACCGTCGACCCGCGTGCCGAGCACGTGTCGATGCCGGCAGTGACGGAACCGATTTCCGACAAGGTCGAGTTACGCCCCGACGTCCCGGAAAAGAACTCTAAGTTCCGCAAACAGATTCGTAATAAGCGCAAGAACGTTATCGACGAACGCAAATTGTGGGCCGAACGCAATATGAAGCGGGAGAACGAGTTGAGACGGAAACGGGAGTTGGAGGCCCAGGGTACCCCCGAAGAAGAGGACGTGTTGGCGCTGGCGTTGCTGAGATTCGATTAGCTTTGCATATATCTTTAATATTCACATTTAGTTTGACTGAAGGTAGGAAAGTTCGACATTATCGCTCATGTTCAGTGCAAGTCCCACAAGTCCATCGCCTTTCAAGTCATGGAGGCCTTATTTGTCCATACTATGACCAGAGGTGGCTCCCAGGATCTACAACACCAAACAATGGGCATCGCTGTAGCTTCAATGGACTTGTTCTAATGTCTACGTTAGCCTAGCTGTGTGTCGTCGCTCATTCGTGAAGCTCTCTTTGTGCTGATTGAGATTTATGGTGCGAAACTTGGTGACAGAGGTTATTACGTCATTTGCGTTTTCAAATTCGCCAAGGGGATGCATAGGAAAGAAGAACTTGGCCCTGCTGGCATCACAATCCTAACGAGGAATAGCGTCGATGAACTCAGCTCTGATAATGTTCATGAGTTCGATGAAAACTGGACCAGGACCAATGTTTGTGTATTGAGTGGATGGCAATGATCCACCGTCGTCGTTTCTCTACCTCATAGATTCCCCTCAACACCTGGTCCCGTACCCCTCGGTTCCAGCGGCCGTTACCGGCGCCGTCTGCCGGGCTCGATGCTCATCGCCTAAACGCTTATCACGGTGGCAACTCATTCGTAATGACATGCAAACTGTACTACATTTCTTTACTGGTTTCTTTTAACTCCTCGAAGTTCCCCAACATCTTCCTCTACCCCTCGAACCTACCCCCAATTGTCGAAGTCAATTGAAATTGTTGAAAGATTGCCATGCATTCGGAGTCAATTGCATAATTCTCAATTGGATGGTCTTCTGCATCTCCCGCCACACTCGCCAGGATCGCCGTTTTGTCTGAAAAGCCACATCTCATCGATACGGTAACACTTATGGCGACATCGATCGAGTTCTCGATAATCGAATTGGCACCCCCATTCCTCCGTATTTGCACCCCATTCAGTCCCCGCCTTCAAAGGGGTATTCGTTCAACAAATTGTGGGGTAAATCTCGGAGCACTGTCGTATTGTCGCATTGTCGCATTCTCCTCTAGCTGTTTGTGGGGAAGGTCCTTAAGGCTGCGGCGTTGACCAGGGTCGCACGGCACTCATCGCTACCCCACACTATTTTTTGTATGTAAATGCGGAATTGGGAGCCCGTGGTTGACCCGCTTACACAATAGTCCACCTACCCGCTGGAAATAGCCCTCAGCGATGCCGCACTGCTCCCGCCTTGTTTTCCCCTGGCACGTTGCCCTGGCACCCGTCGCCTTGGCAACTCTCGGCGCATCTCGCTGGGTCTATCATACTTAAATTGCTAGACTACCAGTAGCGACACAATCTCAACAAAGGGCTGACACTGGTACCTGACTAAAGGAATACTATAAAAAATTGCCACAAACTCAATTGGCAGTGGCAATTGGTTCACTAAGGCATGCTGCTGAAAGTATACCTTGCTGTTGGGTGTATACGAATTGCCCTGCACATTATGCAAACTGTACCCTATACAGAAATCGCCCCTACGGCGTACAGGCACACGGCGTCGAAAAACGCCGCTAAGGGCCACTCGTAGGTGTAACCCTATTTGCGGGTGTTTACGGAGGAAATGAACAATGCCCCGCTACCTCCCCAATTCCCTAGACTATAATTACTTCAGCAATTCCCCATGCTTTTTCTGGCCCAATAAACAATGGCATCACTCTCTACCAAGTTGGCCCGCCTTTCGGTGATCGCCCTCTTGGGTATCCTTGGCATATGCTTTGTGACAGTACATCGCGCTGGTGCTCCTCAGCCGCTCGCCGCTGCTCCCAAGTATAAACGCCATGTGCGGGTGCTCGACCCTTACGCTGAAGTTGGTGTCCTTTTGCGCAAACGGGCCGACCCGTTGCTGGACAAGGTGGGCCAGCCTCTGATCCACCCTGATCAGAACCTTTTGGTGACTGGGAAGCAGGCCATGGTCGCCTGTGACGTCCCCTTGTGTTCGACTATGGGTAAGGAAATCCTCCAAAAAGGTGGTAACGCTGCTGACGCTGCCATCACTGTTGCCTTGTGCATTGGTTCCGTCAATTCCCACTCGCTGGGTATCGGTGGTGGTGGCTTCATCTTGTCTAAGCACCAGGATGACGTCATCTCCATCAACGCTCGTGAGTTTGCTCCCGCCGGTGCTTCTAAGTACATGTTCAAGGATGACCCCGTCCAATCCACCATTGGCGGGCTTGCTGTCGGTGTCCCTGGTGAATTGAAAGGGTTATGGAACTTGTACAGCTGGCACGGGTCGGGTAACCTCACCTGGAAACAATTGTTTGAACCCGTGATCAAGCTTAACCGTGAAGGGTGGCCGTGCTCGGCTCTCTTTGCCCTGATCCTTGAGACTGAGCTGGAAAAGGCATTCCCTGAATCGCCTGAGCTTATGGCTCTGTGGGATTTCATCTATAAGGGCGGTGCTAACAGTACTGGTAACGCTAACCGCACTTTGGTTAAGGAAGGCGATTTGATCAAGAGACCTAACTACGCCAACACGTTGGAAAAAATTGCTAACTCCGGCAGTGCTGATATCTTTTACGACCCTGAGGGCGACTTGGCGAGACTGATGGCGGCTCTGGCTCAAAAGTTCGGTGGGGTGTTGGAAGCTACTGATTTCGGAAACTACGACGCCACCGTGGAAAAGCCTATTCATGTCACCGTGGACTTCCCTCAAGGTAAACGTCAAGTGTATGCCTCTAAAGGTACCTCGCTGGGGTTGGCGATGTTGGCTGGTTTGAAGTTTTTCAGCAAAGTGTTTGACCACGACGACCAGGACTTGTTCCTTCACAAGTTGGTGGAACTGTTTAAATGGCTTGCGGCAATCAGAACTCGTTTCGGCGACACTCCTGCCAACTACACCTTCAACTTGGTGAAGAACTACACCGGTGACCAGTGGATTGAAGATGTCCTCAAGCAAAAGAAGTACGCCGATAACACGACTTTCCCCTGGGAAAACTATGGCCCTGACTACGACAACGCCAAGCTGATGGGCACGTCTCACTTCTCGGTGGTTGACGCCAACAACAACTCCGTGGGGATGACGACGACCGTCAACTTGTTGTTTGGCAGTCTTGTCTACGACAACCAGACGGGGATCATTTTGAACAACCAGATGGACGATTTCTCTACTCCTGATGCTGCTAACGCCTTTGGCTTGAGACCCTCGGTGCACAACTTCATCAGACCGTTCAAGCACCCGCTTTCGCTGACTACCCCCACCATCATTGTCGATGAAGGTGGCCGTCCCGAAATGGTTATTGGCTGTGCTGGTGGGC
The DNA here is from genome assembly GCF_008704595.1 of Diutina rugosa. Classification (NCBI taxonomy): domain Eukaryota; kingdom Fungi; phylum Ascomycota; class Pichiomycetes; order Serinales; family Debaryomycetaceae; genus Diutina; species Diutina rugosa. The sequence continues at coordinate 146,132 of NW_022995103.1, forward strand.
TGAGAATCCCCACTGCCATTCTTCAAGTGATTGCTGGTGTCTACTTCTACAACTACACGTTGCTTGACGCCATGGCCTACCCTCGTCTCCACCACCAATTGATTCCTGAGGAAGTGATGATTGAGAACCGTACTCTTTTCGAGGATCTTTACCCTGGTGGGATTAAGAGCTTGGAACAAAGAAAGAACAACATCAGCGAACTGGGTACTCTCACGGCGATGAATGGGATTTTCTGGGTCGACAAGGACCGCGAATACCACGGCGTCAGTGACTACTGGCGTAAGTTGGGCCGTGCCGACGGGTACTAGTGATTTTTTTAACAAGTTAATTAGCCTATAATACATTTGATACCAAACCTAGGGGTGGATTCCTCGAAAGTAAGTGTTTATCGAATTTCTAAACATTCAAGTTCATTAGATACAATTCATACATGATTTAAAGTACATTGATTGATTCAAACCATTCTATTCTGTATGATTGACATTTTTTGCTGGTGACCATAGACACTGTTAGTCGTAATCGAGTGAGGATTCAACAATCGACAAATAAGGAGTGGCTTAACGTCATCATATACCGAGGGCTTATGATTTATCAAGCTACCATGGCCTATCCTGGTTTTGGAATTTGAGTATTATGTAGTCATTTGATCATTAAATTCTAAATTAGAGAGGATAGGGTCAAAACTACGATGCATCTGCATCACCATATAAACCCAACTTAAGAAGACTCTGTTGTAACAAATCGTATGTGACCATGGTCATGGTCACGTGCGTCCTATACCGGGTCGAGCACCCCGGATCAACTAGGGAACAACAGGCTCGCCGGTGCGTAGCCCGGCGGCGCTCTCGAGGTCCCTGGTCCCGGCGGCCGAGACTCGGGAAGGTTTGACTCCGCATCCTGTGATGCGAAGAGGTCCATGCATATGGACCTCGGCCGCGAACTATTCCATACATTCCCATGGGGGAATAGTTCGATGCCCTGGACCGGCGATAATCCGGTCCTAAAACCGGAAGTCTCTACGGTACGCGTAACGTAGAGCCGCCCTGCCATAGTGGGCCATGAACCCAGGTTTACACCCTAGATGTCTCGAGCTGTATGACGGATTACCTCACAGACTCCTTGCATCTATCAGGTTCATTCTTATTGGGTGGGAGCTCGAGATGGCCATCTCGAGCGCCCGAGAAGATGCGGCCCTCGGCATTTGCCCTGTATTTTTTTTTTTTTT
>NW_022995180.1:0-19145 GCF_008704595.1 Diutina rugosa
TTTCTTAGATAGGGTTACGTAATCATCACTATACACGACTATCGACTACCTTCTTCCCTCACAAAATACAATATACGAGCAAGGTTGTCCTTCACAACGCTAGCTAAGTGAATGATGAGACGCGTCTTACAGGACCAGTATTTGAAGGAAATCAATATTTGAAGTGATGAATAGTTACCTTAGACGGTGATCATTGATGCACAAATCACCGTTTGCCCGATATAGATCGATCTTCCGCAATAGGCTTGCAATCTGTGGTAGTGACCACCTCCCTCTTATGAGCCCGGGGACGCGCACCCTTTTTGCACGCGGGTTCCGTTTGACGTGTTCGCTCACCTTACCCCAAATGTCCACTTTCTTCGACGAAATCAAGCTGTACTCCACCGTCCCCGTGGCCGACGAGCAGATCCTGACCGCGGAGTTCGTCGAGGCGTCCCGCGGGCTCGTCAAGTTGTTCGACTTGCTCGGGTCGACGGCGTTCTCCCCCGTGACCTCCGACATGAACGGCAACATCGAAAAGGTGTCGAAAAAGATGCTTGCCGACCCCAAGGCCAACACTCTTCAAGGGTTGATTCTCAGTGAAGTTACTGAGAAAAAGAAGACCGCCACCCAGGGGCTTTTGTGGTTGTGCCGCGGGTTGCAATTCACCGCCCAGGCGATGAGAGAGGCCGTCGACAACCCCAGCATCGAGTTGACCAAGGCGTTCACCGACGCCTACCTGAAGACGTTGTCGAAGTACCACGGGATGTTGGTGAAGCCGATCTTCAAGTTGGCGATGAACGCGTGCCCTTACCGCAAGGACTTCTTCGAGAAGTTGGGGGCGGACCAGGCTAAAGTCAACGCCCAGTTGCTCGAGTGGTTGGAGGCGTTGGAAAAGATCATTGCCATCATCTTCGCCTTCTTTGAACTGGGCAACTACGGCAAGGGGTTGTAGAGAGCACGTGCGCGAGAGGCCCCGTGACACACACATTTTTCCATGGTTTATAGACATTATAAGTACACACACATCTGGTGAATATCTTCAGTAATTTACTTCGACACGGGGACGGGACCACTGTCGCCCGCATCGTCGTCTTCACCGATCAGCTGGGTCGCCTGCATGAGCTCATACAACTGGTGCACCTGTTCCGGCAGCATTTTGTCGAAGTCGTGCTTCAGCATCTTCCCCTGGGCCCACTCACCAGTGTCAAGCTGGCGGAGGTAGTCCTGCCACTGAGTAAGGAAACCAACTATATACAACGGGTTGTCGGTGTCCTTGTGCAGCTTGAACTCGGCCTTGACGTACAGGTCGCCCAAGTAGCGCATATCGGGCGGGAGCTGCTTAGCGTGGGCTCTGAGGATGCGACGGTAGAGCTGGAGTGGCGGTAATAGCGGCGGAGTGTCGCGTACGGGCCGCCGGGGCCGCACAAGTAAAGTGAGCGACGGTCTCATCGGTGGTGCAACTGGGGCGCACACCCTCGCACAAATAGGGAGGCGAGGGAGTGATCAAAAATAGGGAGACATAAACGATATAAACTAGAATGATGATTCAATGACAGAGTCGATTGAATGGAAAGAAATCTAAATCTGTATAATTCTATTTTACATGGTGACATTCGTAAAAGAAAATGAGTAGTTCGCTATCATGGATAGATTACTTACTGTGAGCGGCTTTGACTCATTTTGTGTAGCCCAACTATTGTTTGTGTGAAGTCGAAGCCACATGTTCGTTAATTGAATTTGAACTTACCCGTTAGAATGCAATTGATTTCTGATATAAACCTAGGTATCTCATAATCGATTTACTCGAATCCTCAAATCATCAACCCATTTCAGGGCAAGTCATCACGGTTGCGATCATAACAAATGTGAGAAATATCAGAGAAACCCACCAACAATACCACCCAAAACGCGTAAAATATGATCAAAAAACACCACACCACATCCCCATTCTCTACAGATTATTAGTATTAGCTCTTTTTTGGTTTTAACCCTCCCAATACTCCTGGATCGCTGGTTGCCCCAGACAGGGCTCGTTCGCACCCCGCCAATGTTTACCGAACGTCACCGCACCTCCCACCAAACGATGACGGGCTTCTTGACGGAATACGACCGCTTCCAGTTGCGGAAAGTGCAGGTGCCGGACAACATCAAGGTCCCCCGCATTGCCCCGAGGCTGGTCGAGTGGTTCGCCGCCTTGGAGCGCCAGCTCGCCGACGAGGCCACCGACGCCGACCGCCGGCTGAAGTTGAACGAATTCTTCCCCATCAACCGCAAACTCGACTTCCGCCAGAACCTCTTGATGATCAAGCGCCGGTCGCTTCAGGTGGGGAACCCGCTCCGGGCCCTCGAGCTGTGGGAGAAGTTTTACTGGAACGGCAACCGCGACCCCGACGATTTCCGCCTTAAAACGATCAATCACGCCGTGCGTTGTCTTGTCGCTGGCGAATACGACCGCCACTTGTTTGTCCACATTGCCAAAAAGCTGTTGGGCGATAAATACATCGTGGTTCGGATTAAACCCTTAGATGAGCTCTTTGAAGTGTTTGACGAAGTCGAGGCAGTGTACGACGCCTGGGCTCGCATCCGCCTGGGCCTACGGTACTCCAGAGTGAAAGTGTTGAGACGCCACTACAACCGGGTGTACACTTACGGTAAAGCGCTCGGGGTGTTGCGGTCAGCGGCGAGAGAAGAGGCTCGCGACTTATACCGCTCGGTGTTGAAGGACGATTTGCGGATGCGGAAAGAAGAGCTGGCGGCTCGGGCCCAGGTTAAACGCCAATTGCAACAAGAAGTGCCTCAAGAGCTCGCCGAAGAGGAACAGGTGATGCGTGAATTGGCGGAATTGGGTGAGGATGAAGATTACGACGAGGACGACGTCATCGACGACTACGAAGTGGTGGAAATTGACGACGAAGAAGAAATCGTAATTGAAGAAGAAGAAGGGGATGAAGATGTGGTTTACGAATTCAAGCAGGAAGTCAATGTCAAATTGAAAGAAGATATTGTGGTTGAGGAAATTCTCGACGACGACGACGAAGATATCGTAATGAATGATGTCGATGCAGCCAACGAAAAGGAAATTAACCAAGCCATTGATGCCGCCCTCGAAAAGCCTACAATTACTGGTGACGACGATTATGCCGAAGAAGACTTTAACGACGACGTCGAGTCCGACGATTCTCTTGCCAACGTCTCCACGAGACCGGAATCATACATCAAGCGGCCGAAGCAACAACCGTCGCTGGAGGCGAAGAAAGAGAAGAAGGAAAAGAAACAGCCAAAGGTGAAAAAGGAGTTCAAGGTGAAGAAAGACAAAAAGGAAAAGAAAGAGCCTAAGCTGAAGAAGGAAAAGAAGGAGAAGAAAGAGCCAAAAGTGAAGAAGGAGACCAAGAACCAGCTGAACAATCTGACTGGCCAACTGCGGATACCTGCCAATCTCAAGATGGACTTGGTGGGGATGGAAGACGAGACCGTCGACCTCACCAGCCCCCGCCGCACTCGACGCCACCGGTAAGCCCTCGCTAAGGGGTTTTAGTTTAGCAGTAGTATATTTCTACGTGAGTTTTAATGACACTATTTTCGTTTTGTACGTTTTGCAGCCGTAACACTTCTAATTAAGGAAACCTTACCCCGCGTTCGCCAACCTGAAACCGTACGCCGCATCCTGCACATAAACACAAACGTCCGGCCGAGGGTCAAATTGCTAGTTGGAGTGCCTTTATGTCCGTATTTATACGACAAACAAAACGGTGGATAAATTAGCGCTAAATGGGCTTATTAGGCTTAAAGAAGAATATCACGTGACTCGCTACCATCACCATAATCACCCCACATAATCTGATATCATTTTATCACCATTAGCGTGTAGTTAGGGTAGTGTTTGTGATGGGGCCACCCTCGATGAAATCGTCGTGAAAGTGAATCTAAACAATGCCAGGGCTCGTAGTCCGCGCACAGAAACGGTCACAGCAACACATTCCCCGGCGCCAAATAGGCGAAATTAACGAGGAAATAGGGCTTTGATACTACTTTACCACCATTTTAAACGTTATAAAAAGCCATTCGGTTGCTAATAACCTCAAATTTGTACGTAGTTCACCTCATTTCTCGCTTGTTCCGCTTACTGTTGAGGCTGCTGGGTGCGCACACAGCTCTTTCCTCATTAGGATACAAGTCCCAATTTAGTAAAAAGTAACCCCACAACGAGCGATGTATATAACCACACAATCACGCTCCGGCGCCGTCATCACAACCCGACCATGAAGCTTTCCCTCCCCAATACCGTGGCGCTCGTGGTGGCGATGGCGCTGACCGCCCGCGCCGCCGCCGACGCCAACGTCGACTTGTCGCAAGTGTTCAACGAGCTCGCCAACGCCGGGGTCATCACCCAGGTCCAGGAGGCCTACGAAGCCAACAAAGACGCCATCCACAACGTGCTTGGCCAGGTGGACACCTCGAAGCTCATGGCGCAGCTCCAACAGCTGGGCGTGGGCGCCCAGGTGATGAACTTGGTGATGCTGCTGGGCGGCTTAGGCCTGTTGTTGGCGCTTGTCAACGGCGGCAACAACAACAACAACGACAAGCGCGAGGCTAACCCCTTGGGCGACATGATGCAACAGATGATGATCCAGGGGATGATGGGGCTGATGTTTGGCGGCGCCGCCAAGCGCGACGCCAACGCCGATGCTGGCGCCGGCAACGACCTCGTCAACTCGATCGTCGATCTGGTCCTCGGCAACTTGAACAAGCGCGACGCTGGCGCCGACGCTGGCTCTGCCGACGACTTGGTCAACCTGTTGATGGACTCGGTGCTCGGCAGCTTGAACAAGCGCGAAGGCGACGCCGACGCTAACCCCATCGGCGACTTGTTGAACAACTTGTTTGCCGGTGTTGGTACTACTACTGAGTCGACTAAGCGCGACGAGGTCCCTGAAGAACCTAAAGCCGAAGCTAAGAAAGCCAAGACGGAAGCCAAGAAGGAAGAAGCCAAGGCTGACGACGAAGACATCTTCGCTCAGTTGGGCGTGTCGCTGACTGCCGTGGCGGAAAAGCCTCAAGCTACCGAAGCTCCTGCTGCTGCTAACAAGCTCAACGACTTGTTCCCCGAGTTGTTCGCCGGCGCCCCGCAAAACGTCAACTCGACGCTCTTGAACGACTTGTTCGGCGACTTGCTTGCCGGCAACCTGAGCGATGCGCCGCTGGCGGATTTTTTTTTTGAGCAATTGTTAGACCTGATCTTCTACGACGCCGACGGCCACTTGGTGGCGCGTGACGGGTCGTCGTTGCTCGACGAGATCCTTTCCCTCGTCGGCGAAGTGCTCCAGCTGCTTTTCGCCCACGCCGGTGACTGGATCGGCGAGCTTTTGCAAGACTTGTTTGGTGGTTCGCTGGGCGGCTCGCTGTCTCTGGGCGACATCTCGTTTGGCTCGCTCGTCGGGGGCATTTTCGAACTGATCATCGACTCGTTGCTCGGCGGAGGCCTGTCGCTGCTGTCGCTGCTGTCGCTGCTGTCGCTGCTGTCGCTGCTGGGCCTGTCGTCGCTGCTGCTGTCGTCGCTGCTGCTGCAACTGCTGGCCAACAAGGGCCTGGTGTTCTCGCTGGGCTCGGGTCTGGGCTCGGGGCTGGGCCTGGCCAAGAAGTGCTGCTGCCTGCCCAAGTTCAAGGCCAAGCGCATGCAACAGAAGCGGATGTTGAAGAAGTTGGTGCAGGCCAAGGTCGAGCACAACTTGAGCAAGCGCCTGTCGCTTGTGGCCAAGCGGGACATGTTGCGCAAGCGCATGTTCGACGACATGTTGATGAAGCGCATGGCGGCGCAATTGTAGTATTACTAGCATTAATGACCACCCAGATAAATATACATTAATACCTGAACCACCACTACAACAAGTAGACATAAAACTTGAAGTTGCTTCACCACCAGTCAGGGTATGGATATTTGAACGTCACAACATTCAAGCAACATGGGTCAATCTAGACCACGGAAACGCCTAAGGTATAGAAATTATACTTGATAACAGTGTCAAGTGCTAAAGCTCTATCACAGGCAAACACTACGTCGTGGCAGGTGGTCTCGGTATTGTTCGTAATTACACCGTGAAACCTATTTTTGAACGTTTATGCCGGCAGGTCGCTTCGACCGTCTAAGGATCGCCCAGGATCGCCCCCCCCATTTACGCGAAGGAAAGCAAACCTTGGCTCGTATCTTCGCCCGGGTCTCGAATTATACACGAGCGCCGAGGGCTCGAAATACCCCTTAATAAGGAAATTATCATATGGGACGGTACAGCATTTTGTGTACAAAATTGTAAGCGCTCGGGCTGCGAATATGGCAAGGTGATATTCCGATGCTATAATTGTATTTCCTTGTCAATACAACCGAGAAGGGACGCCGAGACCTTCGCAATAGCACTGTCAATAAGTGGTAGTGTTCGATGAGCTCCTTAATTTCATATACTTTGGGTATCACTAGTTCAATTTGGGCTCGTAGGAGCTAAGATTACGAGGGCAACTAAAAACCCAATTTATTCGGTGGTAGTAACCCGGGGCCCGACCTAAATTTAATTGACGACAATAGACACGGTATAGTGGTCCCACAACCCCAGCGATTGGCGCGTCATCAGCTAGGCTTTTAGAGACATCACCCGCTTAAGGGAACGACACTGAAAGCCGGGGTCGAAGCCTCCGTCCGGATTAGTGCAATAGATAAACGTGCTGCCCCTTAGGGCTCCCTTTGCGGTGTACGAACTGCCGACCCCTTTGCGAGGGCTCTCAATCGCACTAAGCCATTACCCGTTTCGATGAAGCGTATACAACCAAACGCAAACACTCAGACAATTACAGAATTTGAGTTGTCGAGAGTGGAATAGTTAAAGCTAAGGGATTTATAGTTGGAATGTCCTAGTTGTACACGCTGCTGCATGGTGGTGTCCTGGTAAATGATCGTTGCGGCATCCGTTCACCGGGCGACCCGAGGATAAGGTTAGCCAGAAGCGCCCCATGGGCTCTACCGCATGACGTTGCTAGCCAGTGTGCAGATGGCGCCAAGACTAGATCTACCAGCGACAATAGCGCGCTAGCCGAGACGTCGCAAGGGTAAACTAGGGTTAACTTAGAGTTCACCCCGTACACTGCCGTTTTCAGTAATTTCGCACTGCAGCGAGGTACAGCGAACGTGCGTCGCGCATTAGTCGTGGGGTAGCGTTCGCACCCAGTTAAAGAAATTTTCCTCGCACCCAGAATTACCCCAATCGTCAATAGCTTTTGGCCTAGGAGCTATTATTAACTCAGCAGTGAAATATGGCAAATAGGGGTTGATACAAGCACATCGTTTGATGGTAGATAATTCTGATACTAGCAATTGTAATACTGTCGGCAAATTGACTGCCATTGGTGTGGTTTCTGGCGAATTGCAAGTGTGAATTGTCTGAGCCTTTCGCGGTGTTGATGGTGGACGACTCTCGGTCCTACACATAGCGACACTACTCAATTGGGCAGATGGTCATGACCACGGGCACATAACGTTTACCCAAAGGAGCAGGATGGACGACGACGGTGATATATAGGTAGCTTCAGCCCCGATTCACGTCGTTTTCGTTGTCTATCACCGGTGCACTAGTATGCGTGTCCAAAGCATCGCCTCATCCACGTTGGTGGCCATGGCCGCCGTGGTGGCGGCCGCAAACCCGGAAAAACGCGGGTTCCTCGATGGCCTCTTTGGTAAGGCCGCCGAGCCCGCGGTAGCGCCTGCTCCCGACACTGCCGCCGCTCCCGCGGCTGCTCCCGCCACCGACACTCCCGCCGGTGTTGCGGCTGACGCCTCTGTTGGGATTGCCGTCAACGCTGCTGTCCAACCGGCTGGTACCTCTAATACTGCCATCGAGGGTCCCCAGCCCACGGTGACGGAGGTTCCTCCCGGGGCCACGACTCCCCCGACCCCGGCGCCTCCTCAGACGCAGAACACTTTGCTTGAGTTCGTCACTCCTGCCGACAACTCGACCCTGCTCCAAAATCCCTTGGCTGCTGCTTTGTCCGACCTTCTGTCGTCGTCGTCGTCGTCGTCGTCGTCGTCGGAACTGTCGTCAGAACTGTCTACTGAGACCTCTTCCGACGCCACTTCCGACGCCACTACCGATGCCTCGAGCGCGCCTACCACTACGAGCACGCGTAACTTCCTCGACGACTTGTTTGGCACCGACCTGTCGAGCTCGGAACTGAGCCTGGAACTGTCGAGCTCTGAGCTGTCGTCGGCTTCCGAGCTGTCGAGCTCTGGGCTGTCTTCGTCGTCTGAGCTGTCTTCGTCCTCGGAACTGTCTTCGTCGAAACTGTCTTCTTCGTCGAAACTGTCTTCTTCGTCAGAACTGTCGAGCTCCGAGCTGTCTTCGTCCTCGGAAGAAGATGAATACTGCGACGAGTCGCTGACGGACTCGTCGGACCTCCTCCCGACATCGGACCTCCTCCCGACGTCGGACTCGCTTCCGTCGTTGGACCCGCTCCCCACCGACTTGTCGTCGTTGGACGTCCTCCCCACTTCTGACCCGCTTCCTACGGCTACGTCGCAGCTGGCTCTGCCAACTAGCAACTGGATCGACAACTTGTTCCCTTCTGTCGGCACCGACACCGCCAGCTCCTCGGACGCCGTCATCAACCTGTCGAGCGTCCCCATCGAGCTGCCGTCGCAAACCGGCGGCTCCGGCAACATCTTCAGCGACTTGTTCCCTCCCACAAACTCGTCGCTGCTGATCGTGACCAGTGGCTCCAACACCGACTTGTTGCCCACCAGCGACTTGTTGCCCACTAGCAACTTGTTGCCCACTAGCGGCGGCAACCTGACTTCGTCGTCCTCGGAAGAAGACGAGTACTGCGACGAGCTGCTGACCGATCACATCATCGACTTGCTGCTGGACTCCATTGTCCTCCCCACTCTGAACCCCATTGTCCTCCCCACTCTGGACTCTCTCCCGACCGACTCGGAATTACTGGTTCCTACCCCCTCGGGCTCTCTGGACATCGTCATTCCCTTCCCCACTGGCGGCAACTCGTCGGTCTCTCTGGACATCGTCAATCCCTTCCCCACTGGCGGCAACTCGTCGGTCTCTGGTATCCCGCTTCCTACTTCAATCTCCGGGATCCCTATCCCCTCGGGTAACTCGCTGGGCCTGGGCATTTTTGAATCCACTGGTAGCGAAGAAGACGAATACTGCGACGAATCGTCTACTAGCGGTGAACCCACTGGCAGCCCCCTCACCGAGGTGCCTCTGCTTACTACCACCGGCCCTCCTCCCAAATCGCTGCCTCTGGGCACCGTGGCGGAAGAGACCGGCAACGAGGAAGTGACTCTGCTGCCTATTCCCATCCCCTCGGGCTCCGGCATTCACTCCGTCCCCACCGAGGGTTCTCTGGACAAGGGCGTGGTGGATGCTACCTCTGACGAAGAAGAAGAATACTGCGAAGAAACCACTGTTCCTCCCCAACCGACTAACGGCGGTAACGGCGGTAACCCTAAACCTACGAATGGCGGTAACGGTGGCAACCCTCAACCTACCAATGGTGGCAACGGCGGTAACCCTCAACCTACCAACGGTGGCAACGGCTCGCCTCAACCCACTAACGGCGGTAACAGCGGTAACAACGGTAACGTCGATGGTGGTTCCGATGAAGAAGACTGTCCTGAAGTCACTATCATCACCACGTCGTACTGGACTACCACTACTACCATCTACTGCGACAACCAAGGGTGCCACAACCGTCCCATTGTCACCATCTACACCACCACCTGTCCCATTGACCAGTTGCCTCCTCAAGTTACCGGTGGCCTGAACAACGGTGGTGGTTCTTCGAACAACAACGGCGGTGGTCTGTGGTGGGGCCAAGGCGACCAGGGCTCGGAAGAAGACTGCGAAGACTACACTGTCCCTGGTCCCGCTCCCACAAACGGTGGCTCTGGCTCTTCTAACAACGGTGGCTCCGGCTCTGGCTCTAACTGGGGTTCTGGCTCTGGTTCTGGCTCAGGCGACAAGAGCCCCGGCAACGGTGGCAGCAGCAACGGTGGCAGCAGCAACGGTGGTAGCGGCAACAGCGGCTGGAACTGGGGTGGTCAATCTGACGACTGCGAAGACGTCACCACCGGCAACGGTGGCTCCTCGGACACTTGCGAGCTCGACTGTGACTGCACTGAAGAAGACGACAACAACTCGGGCTGGCCCTTCGGTGGCGGCAACGACGACGAGGACTGCGACCCCGGTTGTGTGTGTGATGAAGAACAACAGCAAGGCGGCGGCAGCTCTAGTGGTGGTAGCCATGGTTCTAACGGTGGCAGCACTGACGAATGTGACGACGAAGACGAAGACGACACTGGCTCCTCGTTTGGTCACTACGGCAACAACACCATCAAGACCAACTCTTCCAAGACGGCTACTAAGGCTGAACCTACTTCGCTGACTCGGATCCACATTGGCAACTCCAGTGTTACTGACTCCGAACTGGACTTGCTTATCCCCACTTCGTTGCTGGTGAGCTTGACTTCGGGCTCTGCCTCCGCCTCCGACCTTGCCTCCGAGCTCTCGCTGGTAATTGAACTGGCTAGCTTGCTGGCTACTGAATCTGCTGACGTTTCTACCAGCGCTCCCATCTCTGAATTGCTCGAGCCCTCAAACACGCTCAAATCGGACTCAGTGATCTCCACCTCGCTGGTGGCTGACTTGACTGACTTGACCAATGGCACGCAATTGGTCGCTAAAGATCTTGACGTCGATGCCGTGGTAGAACGCTCGGCGCCGCTGGTGGCCCCGCAGCCTGAAAACGGGGCACGTAAGACGGTGATGTCCACTTTGGCCGTCGTCGCCTGGGGGGTGGTGTTGTTGATGTAATCGCAGGGCGATTACCTAGCATTGTATATTATACCAAGTTTGCAACTAATACAGTATCAAGATAATAATCAACTTGTAGAGATGAACAGTAACAAAAAAACAAGAAAAATATAATAGGTTGTTGTTTAGTCCAAGTTCAAAGTTAAAAGAGCGACGAAGCAAAAAGAGGTCCTACCCGGATTCGAACCGGGGTTGTTCGGATCAAAACCGAAAGTGATAACCACTACACTATAGAACCGAATCTGGCGTTTGAAACAAGTAGCTGTTTTCTCAAGACTAAAAACTGCGTGATGGGGTCGCGTGTTCCGCGTTCAATGGCTTTATTTGGACCAGTTTAGGCGCCTGATGAACGTTGTGGTTATAATGAGGGTACGGCTTGGGGTATATGTACGTCACTGGAGGCCCCCCTTGCCACCCAAAAGATCTCACCACCTTACCCTTGGGGTACTTTATGGGGTGCTGGTCGTAGTGAACCCATAATGGTCGACCCATAAACTGCTTACCGTTAAGCATCACAATCATTTCCGCCGCTTCAGTTTCGTCGCCCAAGTCTATCACTACGAAACCTCGGGTACATGCCGGTTCACTTGCTAAGTGGCTGTTCAGCCATTGGTCTTTCACAGGAATCTCGATGTTGTTAATCGTGGGAACAAACTCAATGCCGTATGTCTTCACCATAAAGTCTTTCAACTGAGAGAACTTGCTGTCGTATGGGAGATTCCCAATAAACACACGGTGCGTGCTAGCCTTGCTAGCCCAATCCGGCTTGGGATTCACCACAATCGGTGCAGCGTCAACAGAGTTCATTGAAGCGTCAGTAGTTGGAGGCGGAATAAATCTAGCATCGATGGTGTGGTTGTTGAGCATCAACCCATTGAAGCAGCGTACCAAGCACACAGCAACATTCACATCAGATACCGACACAATACACGCCCCGTCATGAGTACCATCTCCGGGCACCACATCAAGATTTATGTGGGTGTGTGGAGGAAGGTTTACTTTGACGTTCAGTACAATCAACTTGCGAATGTCGTCCACACTGTACAAAGGCAAGTTAGAAAGCAAAATCGAGTAGAAGGTACCCGTCAAGCTCAGCGACCCGAGCCGCTTGATCCCTGTAAGTACGACCTGAATTGTGGGAGGCTCTTCACGAGCGTTGTGGTCATCGTTTACCTCCACATTGTTGACAGATTCGCGCAGGCCATCACTGAACTCCTGGAAGTTCACCCACTCGTCATCCATGTGGAGCATCGGTTGCTGATTCAGTTTGGTGACGTATTGATTCATCAAGAGCACGATAACAGAGGTTTTATTATCATAGGAGGGGTTAAGCGACACCCAGAGAAGACGGCGTTTTCTGTCGGATGTCAAATTTCAGGTGACGTAAACTACAGCTCTCTGTCAAAAATCTTGGTGCTTGGCAGAACGGCTAGAACTGCAGTTACTTAAGAAGTATACTTTCGGTGTAGGCTCCGTCATCAATGCTTATGCGCACGAAGCTTAATAGATTTTGAGTTTGCAGTAGTTCATCTACTTTGCATAGACCATGTGTCTTGGCGTGACCATGAACAGACACAACTAGACACCACCGTTATCAAGAGCCAATGAAATGTATCGATTGAACGTCCATGATACCGACATGCCCGTTCTACTGTGACGCTCAGCTCGATCAAACGCCACTGTGGAACCTTCCACGCATGCTCCAGTCATGCTCATGACTCCTTGCATGCTTGATCTCGAACACTCCTTGACTCTCGTCAACCTTCTCTCAGGTTCCATTGACTTCCGGAGTGAGCTCTTCACAACTCCGACTCTCAAGGTCGACATTTCGTATAAGCGCAAATGGTTTAGTGGTAAAATCCAACGTTGCCATCGTTGGGCCCCCGGTTCGATTCCGGGTTTGCGCAGCTTTCTTTTTGCTTTATTCAATGCTGCAATTTTGTCGTTTGAACCCATATTTGATGGAACAGTGTCGACTCTTTCAGTTTCTCCACGTTGAGGTTTTGATCTGATAGAGTTGGTAACATTGTACTTGTGATGACCGTGTCGACCAATGAGAGGTTTCTGATGATCGAATGAAATGCATCTTTGTTTTGTTTCAAACTCTATAGCGTTGATCAGAAGTATCGCTGGTTCGATGAGCTAGATTACTGCGTTACTGCGTAGACATTAGTTCACACAAAATAAGTGAAAGTTTCGATTGTCAAGGCAATAAATCCTAACTAATTCATGATAGAATAGATTGGCGACACCCTGGTAGCTTGAATTAGACCCATCGAAATGTGTGGAAATCACATAAGCCGAACGCCATTTTGGATATCACGGTGTCACACGTCGAGAGGAACGCGACTGGAACTTTTGAGCATCATCGCGTGCGGCGTCAACCTCCCCACACACACCGGCAATGACAATAGATGAGGAGTACGCCCGCTACCAGGCGGCTCCGAAATTCAATCAATACGGCGAAGAGCTCTATTGTATATGTCGCAAACCTGATAAAGGACAGCTCATGATCTGTTGTGACGGGTGCGAGAACTGGTTCCACTTTCGGTGTCTCCACCTCAAGAACGAATGGCAGCTGCTAGTCCACAAGTTCTATTGTCAATTTTGTGAGCATAGAGGGGTCGGAGTGAGCAAATGGAAACGTAAGTGCCGGCTCAGTTGGTGCTTCAACCCCGTGGTTGACTCAAAGTACTGCTCCAAAGAACATGGGCTCATTTACATACGTGAAGCCTTGGAGCAGCTGGCAGATATCAAGAAAATCGTGAATCTGGTAGAGTCGTACGAGCACTTGACTAAGCTTGGCCAAAACTTACCTGAACCTCCTGCAGTTATCGCATACCACCAAGGTGACTTATCTCAGCTTCCCCCTGACCTCGCTGATGAACTCTCAAATATATCAAAACAAATCACAAAACTTACGTCCGAGCAGGAATCAATAAAGGCAGAGGTGCTGCAGTACAATCGCATCAAAGACGCGATCAAGCTGTACAACGAAGCACACAAAGTGAAAGGGAAGAAAAGCGATATCTGTGGTTACAACCGCGACGAAACAGAGATTGTTGATGAGGAAGGACAACTCAAGGTCGATTCAGTTTGTCTTAATGATCGCAGGCGATGCATTCACAATGGCTGGCTTGGCCTTTTGTTCGATGAAGCTTACGTGCTGCTGGAGCGTAAGGCTGAAACTAAAAGGAAACTAGAGAACGAAGTGACCCAAAAGCTCCAGCAGTATCTGGTAAGCATATACGAGAATGAGGGAGTCATACCCGAAACCACTAAGAAGGAATCAAATGGTGATATCGTGATGGCCGATGCCAACACTGAAGTTGAAGGTAAAGCCGACGGTAAAGCTGAAGATATCAAATCAAATAATACAGGGGCTGAGCCTGAAAAGCCAGTGGAGTCTCAACCAAGTGATAACAATGACTCTGCGCCTATGGATATTGATGATAAGCCTGAGGATAAAGAGGATCAGGCTACTAATGGAGAGACGATTGCTAACCAACTGCCACAAACTAATACCGAGTTGAAGTCCGAAGCATCTCCAGAGGATGAGAGATCGGACGGAGCCACGCAGAAACCGTCGATCGCTAATCTACTCAGTTGATACCCTTTATAGAATCCTATCTAATTCAAGAGACACTTAATAGGAAAGAAATTCCAGCATTATTAATAAGTCCTCTATAGAAGTTTAGCTTAATTAAGTTCAATCAGTATTCTTTCATAATTCATTTACAACCCTCTATCGCGACGCTCATCGCGGTGATCAGCGGGCCTGCGTGATGCTGAGTGAAAATGAGCTCGAGCGGCATCTTCTTAGCCGAAGCTATGAGGATCCCGAGGAGATTGAGGATCTTCTAGATAACCGGTATTCCCACCATGGGTCTCAGAAACCCGTGCTCGTGTTTGGAGGGCTCCAGACTCGAGGGGCTACTGAAGCCGTCTCCATCCACAAAATTGGCGACAAACAAGCCAAAAAACGTCGGGTCAATGCCCGAACGCTGGTGAAACTGTACATTACTCGAACCTTGGCTGCCCAGCTGCGATTGTGTCGCCTGCTTCAGCGAGACCAGCCCGTGGACGTGGCGACATTGAGGAAGTACAAGATCCCCACTTTTGAGGAGTTTCTACCGATGAATAACTTATGGCAAGGATACGCTAGTGATTTAATCAAGGAGAATGGCAAATATAACGAAAGCATGGCGCTTCAACGACTTCTGCTGGCCGATTTCCATGGGTGTTTGCTTTCCGTCACCAAAGCGGCTAACCCCGAACTCGTGGGGGTCCGAGGGATTGTTGTATGGGATTCCCAACATCTGTTTGTGATGGTGGTGCCTCGAGGAGCTGATGCTAAACCATGGAGTCTGGAAAGTGACCTGTTTAGCCGCCTGGAGCGGGTAGGCGGGTTGCGAATGATCCCCAAGAAGGGGACGATATTTGAGTTGGACGTGTTGAATAAGGACGTCGAGGTGTACTCGTTTGTCATTTACGGGTCACGCTTTGAAGTACGCCTGGTGGAACGCCTGGGACGTAAGTTTAAACCCCATTCTGTCGACGACTTGTAAAATAGTGAATTAGTTATTAAATGCTATAGTATTACAGAGGGTAACAGCTCAATTGGGAATTACCTTGTCGCGTCCATCGAGGCGTTTAGAGAGCTGTGAAAGTTCATAGCGAAGCACATCGCTTTTGGCTTGCAAACTACCAACGGCATCAGCGAGCTCCTTGTCTTCCTTATAAGCCAATAATGCCAGAATGTCATCAGCCAACTCCTGGTTGGGTTCAACTTCCTCGGCAATGGCCACCACACTGGCACGGGCCTCGCTTTGGCTGACATTATCGGCGACGTCTCCAAACGGTTTTCCAAGGATAGGTGACGCGTTTACAAACTGCTGGAGACTAGCAAACGTGCGGTCCATGTATCCGTCGTCGACCTCGGCATTATCTAACGTCACCAGAAGATCGTTTTGCCGCTTGGTCAGGGGTTTCTCAAGCGTGGCTAGTGTCTGGCTTAATTTGATAAGCTCGTAGTAATTGTCGTAGATGATGCTCTTCTTCTGACTCTCCTGGCTGTTGAGACGACCGGCGATGCGATTTCGAGTGGCCAATATCTCCTGGATGGGCTTGGTTTTGACGAAAGTGTCGATATCGTCTATGGTAGGTATCGGGTCAGGGTCGGGGTCAGGGGTCAGTTCGGCCACCACCGACTCGCTCAGCAGCTCCTTCTTGTCGATGTTATAAAATTCTTGGAGGGCTCTTCGGCGCAGAGTCTTTTTCTGGGGCGGGGGCGACGGCTCTGTCATGGCGTATGTGTATGTGTATAGTATGCGTGGTTAACAACCGGGGATTCAAGAGCATGTGCAGGCAAGACACCATGGAGAAGACTTCATTATTATTGAAGAAATAAGTAAAAAGAGAGTAAATGAAAAGGAGTAATCCGAGACTGAGACAATACTATTATGTTTAATAAACCTCAAGATGAGTTTCGAGTGCCGTTTCTATATTTAGTCTGTTAGCGGCCCCTATTCTAAATATCCTCATTACTGTAGTTAACTCTATCTCAAAAGCAGAGCACGGTCACCTGAAACACAACCTAACTACCTCTATCATTTTTATTCGAAATTTCACTCTACAACTGCTCTATCTTGTCATCGCCAAGTACTGTCCAGATCACTTTTGCGGCACTCCGCCACATAAGCCATCTTAGGCCGGTGATCCCTACCCCACACCCCACGCCACCAATGCTCACCCCTCTGACGGCGCCGATGACGCTCAACCTCCACTCGACGGTGCTAGTCGCCGTCAGCTGTGCTGCTCTCGTGCTGGTGGTGCGTCTCATCGAGGCCACCGTCACCTCGGCCTTCTGGCTCGCCGCGGTGTATTTCTGCTACCAAATCCCCAATACCAAACGTTATTATAGCATTAATATATGACTGAGGCTCCTCGCTGTAGCCTAGCTGTGGACCCATGAATCTAAATACACCGTGTCTTCGGGCTCGCCCACGGGTTCGGCGTTGTACCATTCAAAAATCAGGAATGGCCGCCCCAAAAGCTCGTCTTTAAACTGCTGGTCAACACGATCCAGGTACTGTTCGTCTTGCCACTGTTTGCCGAACCCGGCTTCCCGCACCAGCTGCCAGGTAGCTCTAAACTTCTCATCTTCGTGCTTTACCGGTTCCAATTTATCATCAAATACAAGCACATCACACAAATCACGGATATCACTCTTCAGCAAATCGATGTTGGTGACGCGGTTATCGCGAATGAAGCTCATAATGTCGTCGAGGGGCACCACCAGGTCCGCCATCAGGGTCTGGAACATATTAGTCGACGCCAGCGGCTTTTGAAACGCTTGTGGGAACGACCGCAGAGCTACGTACCGCCAGATTAACAGCAAAAGGGAATCAATAAACTCAGTATCGAGTTCAGAGTCAGTAAACCACGGCCCACCAGTGACATCAGTCAGCGGCTGTAAATTGTACAACATGTAGATCTTTCGTGTCGGGTGCTTTACCAGCTTTACCAGCTTGATATACCGTTGACTTTCCAACAGTTTAAGACATTTGTTGACGATGTGTTGGTGCAAATTGGTCTTGGCCTTTAACGTCTTGGTCCAGATCCCTTCACGCCCCAGCGCTTCGATGTGCTGATACACCATGGCGTCGTCTCCCGTCATGTTCTTGATCTTGCTGGCTTCCAGGGTCAGGATCGCCTGGAACTTGAGTTCATCGCCCTGTTTGATCAACTTGACGAGGGAGTTGTTGACCAACTCCTGGGAGATCTGGAGCAACTCGAGGTCGCTCAGCACGTGGATCAAGTGCTTGAGCTCCTGGGTGGTGAAGAGCGTCGAGCTCGCCAGCTCCGACATCCGCTCGTGGAGCCGCTGGGCATTTTCGGAAAGCATGATCGTAGCGCTGCCAAACACCCTTTGGTACGTGCGCGATGAGTGCGATAAGCTCCACCATCGAGGGGAAGAAATGGCAGAGTTGGAGAGGAAAAAATGATTGAATCTGATCAATAAATAACTCAGTCTTCTGTTAGATACTTAACGTAACTTCAAACTTGTCTTGGTGAGTGGTTAACACTTAAGTAGGGAGTAACTCTGATCTCATCACCTCATCAACTAGGTGTATTTCATCTCTAAATTCCTATCCGTCATATTCCATTACTTTATATATATTAATTCCTTAAATTACTATCCGAATTGATCCAATAAATTACAATGTACTCGGCCACCTGTCCATCCTCTTCACATTGATGGACAGTGACCTATATTACAGGTATGCGATTTTCTCACAAAAAGTCGTTAACATCATCATAGGCGGGGAAGTCGTCGACGTCGCCGTCGGTGCTTGCCAAGCTCAGCTCGTCGTCCAGCCACCGGCGCTTGCGGCGGTAGCGTGCCGGTACTCTTTCGGGGTCGTCTAGTCTGCGTTGTTTATCATCGTCGCCAGCACGGTTCCACCGCTGGTTAAGCTGCTGAATCAACTTATTCTTCAGGGTAAGCAGTTGGAGCACTGGCTGTTTTAAATAGGTGCGTTTGCCCAGATCCAGCACTGCGGTAGTGATGAACTTAGTCTCGATGGGTGACGTCACCCCAAGCTCTACTTGGAGGTCCTTGGAGTGGATGAGCTTGCGTTTCATCAACAGCTGCTGGATGGTGTGTTTTGTTTGTGCCTTGGTGCGCTTTTTCACCGCTAACGGGGGGAGCATGGCGTCATCCGCCCCACTAAACAGCAGCCGCCTCAGCGGGGTTTCAGCTGTCGCAAGGGCAATGGGCAGCGTCACCCGGTCTCGGCGAGGGCCCGTGGTATCGAAAAGAGCCAGCAGGGTCGGTTTGGTGGCCACATCGTTGAATACGGGGGAACTGGTATAAGGGTTACCGAGACTACCCCATTTGGGAGTTATCACGGGTCGCTTAAGTCTCAGCGGCGTCTCTAGCTCCAGATCATCGTCAGAGAAGAATAGTTGGACAGGTAATTCCCGTAGCGGGTCGCGAGCGCCGCCATTAGCGTCGTCAGTGGGAGTTTGGTCGGTGCCAGTAAATCGTTTGTTTGAGGCACTATTCTCGGTAGTGGGTGGTGGTTCCGGGAGTGTAGGAGCCACTGTCAGCTGGAGAAACAGTTGTGAGGCTTGGGGCGCCGGTATCGGCGGGTTAGCACCGCCCAAGCTGGCTAAGCTCGTCAACAGGTTATTACGCGTTAGCCGGACGTCTTCCAGCACGATCAGGTTACGTGGCAGTCCTAGCAGCACCACCAGCATCAGGCGATGGTTTTTCGGCGTGGGCGCTAGCGG